>NW_028139509.1:0-67700 GCF_965202585.1 Thalia democratica
AAAACAATATTTTTCATTTGTATTTAAGCTGTTTTCATTGAAATCACTCAGATAAAACAAAATTTAAATAAAAAATAACACAAAACGCTTACAAAACATCTTGATTCGAGATTTTTATCACATATAAACAAAAAATAGTAAAAAAAGTATTCAAGCAAGTTTTTAATATAAACTTAAAATAGTTTTTTTTTGGCGAAAATAAACATAAAAGTATAGTTGAAAAAATTTTAAAATTATTGAAAAACAAAACTCCAAAAATAATTAAGAGTTAGTTTAATAAAGGAGTAAGTTTTATGAGATCCATATAGTTTAGAAATAAAATGAGTGTAAGGGGTAGGCGTAGGATTCAAAAAACTTTATTAATTGTAGGTTAAAATATTAAGCTTATACTTAGGCATAACAGTTTAAATTAAAGTATCTATTACTTTTATTTAATTAAACTAAGTCAATTATCTTGTTTGTTTTTTGTATTAACTTGTTGTGTGTATTACGTATAATTTTGTTTTGTTGTTTTGTAGTTTTTTAAATAGCAAGTATTATACTTGATTAAATATAATGATTAAATTAATTTAAATGTTAATTTAGTTGTTTTGTTTTGTTAACAAAATTGGTACATAATTAATTATGTTATCATATTTTTATTGAATTAGTATTTATGAATAAATGAATTATTCAATGCAAAAACTTTGAAATGTTGTTAAAATTTTTACATTAATAAACGAAAATGTGCTACACAACAAGGTCGAGAAGTTTAAGCAGTGTATTTTTGCTCAGAAACACCTGTGTTAGGGTTCAAAGCCCACCACTTCCATATTTTTGATTATTTATATAATTATGTAAGTAACCACATATAATTATAAAAAAAAAATAAAAAGCCAATTATTATTTATCTATTACATCAAAGAGTATCTTTAAGAAGTACGCATCCGTGTAAGATAAGGATAAGTTTAAGGGCATAGGGGGATTAAAACACATTTTTCAGAATGTGATCTTATTTTATATAGTTTTTACTGAGCTACAAGATGCTATTTACAGATTTTAAAAATTCAAAACAATCTTTGAGATATAGCCGGTCAAAGTCGGAGGCAACAATATGTTCTTATGGGAGGCACAACTAAAACAACAAATAACTAGAAATCACTAAGAATATATATTCTTCTAGGTTTTTTGAGATAACTACCTCAAATTTTTTAGAAAATGTTCCTTGCATTGTTTAGAAAAGTCTTTTGAAAAAAAAAAAATAAAAATTTTATAACAAGAAACAAAAAAAAAATGTTTTATTTTTTATAAAAACAAATTATACAGTAATCTTCCTTTATTCTACCAACATATGTTTCTGTGTGTCAACGAATCAACACACTTCAACTGGGTTGTTAATAGGAAAGATAAATAGGAGTTATCTTTCCTATTAACAACCCAGTTGAAGTGTGTTGATTCGTTGACACACAGAAACATATGTTGGTAGAATAAAGGAAGATTACTGTATAATTTGTTTTTATTTATATTCCAGTGAAGTTACTTTACTAGGATCTTTTGTTAGCAAACAATTAAAACTATATTTTGAACAGTTTATTTTTTATATATATTTTTTAATAATTTTAATGTTTCCTTGCACCAGTATTTTCAAATATTGCAAGGAACATTTCATAAAAATTTGTGATAGTAATTTCAAAAATGCTTGGAGCTATATCTTCAGTGAATTCTAGTTATTTGCTGTTTTAGTTGTGCCTCGAATATGGAACCTATTGTTGCCTCAGAATTTGACCGGCTATATCTCAAAAAATATTTTGAACTTTTAAAGTCTGTAAAAAGCAACTTGTAGCTTATTGAAAACTATACAAAACAAGATCACATTGCGAAAAAAGTGTTTTAACCCCCCTATGCCCCTAAATTTATTTTTACAGGGGGGTTACACTTTTTTTTAATGAATAACTGATGTTTAACTAACCTTTAACTAATATTTATTTCTAAAAAAAGTGTTTTAACCCCCCTATGCCCCTAAGTTTATTCTTACCTTACACGGATGCATACTTTCTAATGAAACTCTTTGAATGTAATAGATAAATGTTTTGAAAATTTGTGCGTACCTTACACGGATGCGTACTTCTTAAAGATACCCTTTAATATAAAACATATATGTTTTAAAAATTTAGTGAGTATCTTACATGGATGTAACCCCTGGCCTCAACTGTAATTTCCTTTTGCTTATTTAATGGAAGAATCATAGTTATATAAATAAACAAAAACATGGAAGTGATTGGCTTTTAACCCCCTATACCCTTAACAAAAAGTTCTTGTGGCAAATTAGATATCTGTTGTTCAAACAATGTTTTAGATCCAAAACAAAGTTATAAAAACAATCAGAGGCCTAAGTTACCCTGTGAACTTTATTTTATACATTTGACCTGAACTTAATTAAAACTAACTATAACTGTAAATATTATAAGCTAATACTTCAAGAAATAATATAAGTTAAATCCTAATACAAACTTGTTTGCCACTCTTTGAGTCATAAAATCTTCTGTGAGTAACCTTAACCTTCCTGGAGTTTTTTCAAATCCTTAAATACTTTTAATAAACTATTTAAAAAATTTTCTGAGGTTTTCTTAAAAATCTTAAAACTGCTTTGAGTTTCTTAAAGTTCTCAATTTCAAAAATTTGTGAGTTTTTTTTCGTGAGTTTCCCTGAGATTTTCTATTATTTGAAATTTCTCTGAGCTCATTAAAGTGTGGCAATCCTATATATATTTTATTACATAAAAGCCAATGTGAATTTGATAATTATCTAGTATGATGTTGCACCAATATCTAACTGAAATTATATTGTATTTGATGTGTTCTTAACTATAATTTTTGACTAAAAATTTATATTTATAAGTAAATAAATTGAGTTATAAATTATTAAAACTTAAATATATAATTGCTTTTATTAAACAATAAAATGCAATTAAATTATTTCAATTTTTTATATTGATTATGATATTGTAAAACATAATCAATCGAATACTTTAGTTTGTCATAAATAAATTTTATTTGTGTGCACTATGTATTTAATTCTTGTTTAAAACAAAGTATATTTCAGACTAAACATAGTTAGCATAAAAAAATTATTTTTAGCCTAAAATAATGGTTAGAAAGACATTAAATTCAATATAATTTCACCTTGACATTGGTGCAACTTCATCCTAGGTAATTACTGTGAATTTTTAAACCAACATAATGAACCCACCACTCATAACCTTATATTAGCAGTAATAATAAATAATCCTAATTAAATAATTATTATTAAGTTAAATTATTATTTAATAATTTTTTCTCATCCTACAGATGTATTACAGTTAAAATGTATACAAATTTCTGAAACTAGTAAGGTTTAATATTTGAGAAAAGATTTTTGAATTTTAAACAAAGTCTTTTGCTAACTTGTAACAACTTGTGGCTCCAAAATATGATATAAGCATCAAAATTTACGGTTGGGTAGTTTTATCTCTATGAAAATAGATCAGCCAATCAGCGACACATGTGTAGAATATTCAGCCCGTATTTTACTATTGTTTTTAAATAGTTTGGTTCGCAGAAAAGAGTTATTGATTTTATTTTTATGGAGTACATCTCTTATAATTTTTTGTTAATTATTTATTATAATTAAAACAGTTAAAAGTAGTTGTAAAAACCCAAGAATAGTAAACATAAGTTTTCATATTTAACAAAAATATTTTAGTTCTAAAAAGTATGTAAAAACTTATAGTTTACATATGCCTTTATTTCCAATAATTCTATTTTTCTTATAAAAATTTTTCAAAAAATATAAGCTTTAAATCTAAAAGTTTTGTGCAGGTAAAACTTGTAAAGTATATTGAGAATTAATTTAGTTTATATAGAGGTGATAATTGTTTTGTTTGGAATCTTCAACTGCACAAATTCAATTCTTGTACTCTACTTAAAATATATGTTTTGGAGCTAGACGAAACTTAAGTTCAAATAAAAATGCTTAAAATATGTTTAAGCTTGGTCAAATATTTTACTTTGTCACTTTAGATATATTTTCTTTATTGAAATCACCAAAGGTCTAATTGTAAAGTTATAAAAATTTGTACTACACTAAGATTTTTATCTGTAATTTGATAGTAAAGTCCTAATGTAAAAGGCAAACAATTTGTTCAGCTACAGAAATAGAAGCTTTAGTATATTTGTTTGTTCAATTAAATATCTAATTTTAAATAAATTTTAGACTCTTAAGTTACTTTTCGTTATTGTAGTATTTAATAATATTTAGCAATGAAATTCATTAACTCTCAGAATTTTGCAGTTTTTTTATACATAAATCGTCATCTTGAATTAATTTCTTTGTTAAACCTTTTTCAACCACATATTTAAACAATAATATTACTACAAAATTCAAAAAACATTTTACAAACCTAGCCCAAGTTTTGAATTAAAATGTGTTTTTTACCGACAAAGTTAAGTTTTCAATAGTATATTGTTTTTAACTAAAAAAATATTTATTATTACAAAGATATAAACAAATATACCTATTATTTACCAAAGAATAAAAAAAGTAGTTTGTACACCGTTATCAAATACTGAAAACAATAAAGTATTTTCAAGTACATATCAAGTACTTTAAGGTTAGTTTAAAGTTCACTGAAGAAGGAATGTTGTCCGAAATCGATTTGAACTAAAGTATGCAATTAAGTTGTAGATTTTTTAAACCATCTATTGATATTTTGTAACTAATGATGCAGGGAAAAAATCACAAGTAAAAACAATTGACTGTCTCCTGGACCGATTTAAGAATTATTTATTAATCTTGTGTATGCTAAAGTAGTCAACCTGCTAAAATGTTGAATTTTAAAGCAATTATATGCAACTATAGTTTAGCAATCAATGGTATGTGTTCTATTGTTCTTGAATTGTGCTTGAGTAACTTATTTACTCGGTAGTATTGATCTAATATTTTTTTCTACAAATTATACTGCGAGAATTTTTGATACAAGCCTCACGTGAAACAGGTACAGTTTTTGATGAAAAGATGGTCTAATCGTGTTCACATTAAAATTACTAGACGCCATACGCTAATGATGAAAACATTGAAACACTGAAAAAAAACAGTTTTTGTTACCTCAAAATAAATAAAGATTACTAAAATAGCTTTTTATTTTGCATTAATGCAAAGTTTTAGCCTGACATAAGGTAAAATTTTACAGAAAAAAATGCTCGTTTTTAAATTTATAGTTAATTTTTACTGTGCATTAATAATTTAAAAATGTATATTTATAGTTTTTCTACTAATAGTTTATTTAATAGTCTAAATTGTTAATTTTAGTTTGCTATCTAGTAACATTTGTATATTGAATTTGATATTATTCGTTTAATTAAACTTGTTTTAGTTTAGTTTAATTTATTATTCATATAGATCATCACCTAACTTAATACTTACAGTAAATTTCCACTAAAGATAACAGTGATAAATTGTGATGAAATTTTTTTGACATACACTTACTTTCTTGAAATAAATTTTGAAATCAAAGTGCAGCTACACTATTGTGAAACTCTTGCGTAAAGTTATTTTTTGTCTACTATTAAAAAAACTTATTGAGAAATTATTTGCTCAATATAGATTTTAAAAAACTGCAGTGCGAAACAAGTAGAACATTTTCTTATTTATTTTTGATAAAAGAAAACTAAACTAAAACAGTTAAAAACAATTGCACAGATGTTCAGCAAGGATTAAAAAAAAATAATCAGAGTCAGTTGAATAAAGCTAATATAAGTTGTCATAAACTAGTAGGAGTTTTTTGAAAAATCTCGAGATACATTTGATACAATAAGAACTAGATACGAAGAAAATTTTGATGTTTTTCAACATGTATTAAAGTTTTTTTTTATTACCTTAAAGTATACAAAATATGGATAAACAACTAGTGAACTCAAAGTCTAAGTTAAGTTATTAAAACATAATGAACTATTAAATGAAATGGCAAAGAAATGCCTGAATGTTATATTGTTGGACATCAACGTGAAGGTCTTTTTACTTTCACGTCGATTGCCTTAAAATTGAACTCATTTAAAGTTATTTTTTTTTAAATTTCGTTGTTTTGTTAAATCACAAAACTCATTCCTATAAAAACCACTTTAAATTATAATGTTAAACAACCGCTAGTTGACGCATTTCGTTTTGAACTCAATATAGAATCAACCACCGATCACGCCGGGTTTTCATGCCTTAATCAGCATGTTACATCATACAATCATGTCTTGACCAGGTGATGTTATGTAAGAAAAGCGTATAAAAAGAGCCGAGCGAACGAGAAGAGAGATCATTTGGATTTCAACGTCAACAAGAAGCACCACTACGCCAGTTTCAGCCCGAAGCGACAGTCGCCATTTTGAAATTACAACGTTAATCGAAGATCTCAAATCTTATCTCATTACGTCACAATCAGTGATTGTGGCCGCACAAGCACTTCAAATTAGTCATTCAAAGCGTTTTTTTGAGTGATTCTAATTTAATTACTTCAACGAGGCGCATAGCTCAAATTGAGGTTTGCGTGTCTTTAATTTCATAACTTATAAATATCAGGGCGTCAAACTCGACTTGAGTTTGTAACGTGCTTTAGAATTATAGCGTATAGCTAAGTCATTTGATAGATAATTCCTAACGAAACCATTGCGAGTGGTATTGTTCTGATTAAGTCTTTGTTCAGTAACCCAACACTCAAAATAGTGTACATTTATTTTGTAAATATTTCTTGTGTAAATTAAAATTTTATTTCGCTTATCGCACGATCACAATTCAACGACCACGACCAAGAGAACGTGCCCAGCCCAACCCTTCGAGGTAAACCATCAACGGAGTCTGAGCAAAACAACCACTCGTCACACCGCAGTGAAACAGAGCAGGAAGCATATTTCTGCTCATTTTCCTAATTTAGCTGAACTTTGCAGTTATTTGTGTGTTAATTGTTTTTTTGTATTTTTTGTTGTAAATAATAAACTGAAACTATAAAAAACTCATTGTATCTAATCTAATTAAATGTCCTCTATTGAAAGAACCTTAAAAAAGGTTCTTAAACCCCCAAGAACTCGATCCAGAACCGAAGTACTATCGCAAACCGAGAATACTTCAGAAGAATGCCCTGGAACTACCGCGAATCTAGCTCCTGTTGAGGCTGCTGAACCTGTTACAGGGTTGGCTTCAGAGGAATCTGGGGACGCCGGTAACACCGGGAGCATTAATATTGTTAGCTAAAGTTAATCTAATAGAAACTTTATTAATCTTAAGAAACACCAAGATTTATTACTTAGTTAGCAAGATTATGAAATTAGACTAATTTTGTTCACTAAGCATAAGTGCTTGAAACTGGGACCAGATCTTATACGTAATATCAAGATTAGATCTTGCAGTACAGCATAAATTTTCATAGATTGAAACGATTAACAAAGCAAGATAAGTTGTGTATACTACGAAACAATACGTTAATCTGGTTCATACTTTATGGTTTTCCTAATGTATACAAAACTGACGTGATCAAGTATTACAGCAAAAAGTAGTAAAGAGATGTGTAAAAACCTTGAACTCTTCAGAGAATTCATTTTCTAAACGTGTTATGAAAAATGTTGTTTAATTCGCTTTTGAAACTGTAAAATATCGTTAAATTTTAACTCGACGTTAATTAGAGTTTTCAAAATGTGTCTTAACTAGAATGAAACCTTTGTGTTAAAGAGTTGTTTACCTAAAAACTAGCATTAAATCAAATACTTAAGTAACTAACGAAATTAGGTTGCACAAGAGTGGAGATTTGATAAAATTATTATACTAGTAAAATTATTTAAAAATAAAAATCTCCTTACTTTTCTTAAGTAAACTAAATAAGTTAGCATTATTAAATGCTTTTTAATCATGGAAACTTCTATGTGCTTGGACGATGTGCTCGCGAGCCACTTTGTCAAGGAAAATTTGCTTGATTTAGAAAAGGCTGTCGACCACTGGTACACATGGGTTTCGGATAAAAAAGAAACAAAAATTTTAGCTTTACAACAAGTATCTGAAAACTTTTAAGAAAGTTAAAAAAAATTCCAAACTTGATTGTTCAAAAGCTTGTTTTTGACCAGTAGAACTGCTTTTCACATTTCAGTCAAAAAGCTGTGCACAGTAATTAACTAACAAACTAATCTCTGAAGACTAGAAAAATGTTAAAATATACTTTTTACTTGAAAAACTTAACTTATGAATGGATCTTGTTTTCGACAAGAATATGTATTAAAAAATTTAAAGTACCTTTATAAGAAAATTTTGACATTATCTTTTTATAAATATTTTCACTGCCCACCAAAGTTTCCGTGCACACTGCTGTGTTGAGAAACATTTCTAAACACAATTGACAGTGTAAATTTTAACCATTGAATTTGTAGAAAGCTTTTAGTACAAAAATTCCATACAAATCTACTTGTGATAAGTCCTAAACGATTATTTTTCCACGTAATTAGAGAGCTTTAAAGAAACAATTTTACATCGTGGACAATAAAACAAAATAGTATGTTATAAATTTTGCAGCAACAATACAGTTGATAACGGATTTCACACATAGTTACTTTGATGTTCAGGTTTTTATAGTAGAAAAGTACAAGATAAAATATTCGCATTTAGTTATTTTAAGAAAACCATTATCTAACTATTATTATTAACAAAAACTGTCTTAAAACCAGCGTTTGTAAGCTAGATGTATGCATTTACTTAACAAAGATTATAAAAAAAAACTAAGGTCCGGTTATAAAATTAGAACATTCAAAATTAGAACTCAACTTTTTTAGTATGTACATTACATAATCAGATACAATTTATACATTAAAACTAATTAACTTTAATTGTAGGCAACAATTTTTTCAAATAGATACTATAACAGCTAAACGCTTTTATATATAAAGAAATAAAGGAGCAATTTAAATGCCTATTTTTTATTTGAAATAACATTGTTTTAATATATCTAACTATTTTTTAAATTTTAATACGTAGTTTTTTATTTAACACATATGTAAGTATCAATTAAGTTTTTTAATACTTGTTTTACTAATAAACTAACAAAATATAGCCTGTAAAACGAAATATATACCAAAAAAAGAGGAAAAATAAAAAGTTTTTAAATTCTATTTAATTGAGTAAAACAAGTTAAATTATATCAAGTGTGTTCAAATTTATTCTTAAAATTTATTATTCACACTGTTTGTTGGTTTATTTTTAAACAAGTAAACAAAACATATATATATGATAACTAAAACTTGATAATAAATTTAAATGTTAACCATTGATATTAAGTGTTAACATTATATTAAATTCAAAATAAGTACATTTTATATCCATTTATACGCTTGGTATTTAAACTGTTTTGATTTTCTAAGCACCTTTTCTTTATCGAAACAATTTCCACTGACGTATAAAATATATAACGTCAAAATAATAAAACAAAAATAAGCAAAAACTTCAAGTAAATCTAAAATTATTTAGTCATAGATAAAAAAGTATTTCTATTTTTAAAGGTTTTACAAAATAACAGCAGCTTTAACACAGTTATTTTTAAATAAGTTCAAAGCATTCACTTATTCATTTCTAACTAAAGAGGTCTAAAAAATAGCAAAACTATTATTTATGAAAGAGTACAGTTCAATTTTCTTTATGAATAACATTATTGAGTTTGAATTAAACATATTTCTAGTAAGTAAATATTTTGTTTGAGTTCAAATAGAGTTTAGCTTTCAATTTGAAAAACACTTTTCAATTGAACTGTTAACAAATACTGCATTACCAAATATTATCTATAAATATTTTAACATTATTCTAACACACCTCGATAAAACTCGGCATGCAACTTACAACCGGAAAAGAATGAAAAAGTACAGAAAGTTTCAGTTTCGTTTTGCCTTGTAAGACTCATATATTGCAACAAGGTTGGTGTCAGTGGCAACCACAATGTACTTCATATCGGCGCTGTTAGTCAGATTGTTGAACTTCATGTCACTCGAATCCAACTCTTCCATCGCTTTCCCGTTCATCGTGATCTTGGGCTTGCTCAGCACGTACTGGGGCTTGATGACGTCTCCCTGGAGTTCCTCCTTGTTCTTGAGGCTTCGTTTTATCTGGGGGTAGACGTTGTAGCACCACAGTGATCCCTCGCTGTCTCCAGCAAAAACCCTGCTCTTTCCGCCGCAGATGTTTAAATAAATTTCCTCAGTGTCCGACCACAGCAGCTTTGAGAAGTTGTCAATGGTGCAAGTGTAAGTCTCATCCCTTGTGCTTCTTTCATCTGGCGGAAGCGCGTTTACTTTGTCAATTAAAGTTGAGAACTTCCACAAGTATATGTACCTGTCTTTTATTTGCTTTGTTATCACAAAACCGTCGTTGATCATCTTCAAGGCGTCAAAGGACACTCCTTCGTGACTATCCTTAAAATAAGCAGTGCAAATTCTATGTTCCCTCTTTGGTTCATTGAGACTGTTAAGCTTGTTGTTGTTGTTCAGCTTCCAGCAGTGAAGTCCTTCTTCACTGGCAGCCAACAAATACCTCTCTTGGCCAATAACCGGCATGACAAGACCCAGGGCTCCAGCTGATTCCATTCCTGTGAACACTTTCAACTTGACAACATCATGTTTCAAGTATTGTCCTTGAGGCACTCCAATGTCATGTAAAAACACAAAGCCGTGGTCATCAGCGCTGTACAGGTGGCTCTTGTTCTCAGGGCAGAACATGAGCGCCTGTATGGAAGTATCATGGGCCTGGAACTGGTGGTAGTACTTTTTGTGTTTTGGAACCACCAGGTAAACAACCCCCTGAAACCCCCCAGCAGCCAGGATGGTCTCAACCTTATTCTCATAAGCGTAGCCAAAGTAAGTCCAGGCCAGGGTGTAGAACACCTCCCCCTTGTTGAACATGTCCAGCCTGGACTTTATTTTCAGAGTCTCACAGTTAACCAATACCACTTGGTAGTCCGAGGCCACTGCTATGAGGTCAGTAGTGCTGTTCAGGGGATCATTTAAATCAGGTTCAAAGGCGCAGCACCACAACTGTTCCTCAAAGATGTTGCTAGAGTTGTCTCTTCGCTCCTCGTTGTCAAACAAAGACACCATGGCCTTCAGCCTGAACTTTGTTGTGTATTTTTGTGCTGCTGTTTTGCTGCCTTCATTGTTGGGCGCTTGTTGAGGCTGGGAAGCTTCTTTTGGTTTTGTCATTGTTAGATTACAAAAAATCCTGGAAAATGTATTTTAGATGCATTAAACACAATTATGTGACAGTTTATACACTGGTAACTATAACTATTTAAAACAATAAAAGGGTCAAAATCTCAAGTAACTTGAAATTATTAAAAATAAAAATGTACCTGGAGGTTTAAATTACAAAAATATGACAATATAACAAATTTAAGGATTTTCAAAGGTAGAGTCATAAATGAGATAATTTATAATAACTCAAATTTATTAGATTTTGAAACATTGTGCACCCATCAAATACCTTTAATTTCATTTACAAGAGTTTAAATTTTTAATAAGAATAATAATTCAAGGTGGGTGCACAATTATTCAAACTCCTACAATTCAAATTTGGCAATTCAAATTCTTAAAAAAATTGAAGGGCCACAACTAAAAAAGTCATGTATATTTGTCAAATATAAAAAATATGGGTAGCTGTCAAATTTGCACAAGGTCACAAAATTGCTCAATTATACTTTTGCATAAAGGGATAAAGTTGCACTAAGATAAAAAAAATTGCACAAAGACACTTTTGCATGAGCAGACGTTTTTGCACGGGTTAATTTTGTTTTTCTTATTAATTTAAACCTTTTTTTCTTCATTATCACTGTACCCCTAACCCTTACCCTCTGTCGGTAGCTTTTTTGTTATTAATAATATTTATTTTTTTTTACTATCACTGTTACCCCAAACCCTTACCCTCTGTCAGTAACTTTTTTTTTCTTTTATTTTTTTTTATTAGTTTATGTTTTAGTGTTTTGTTTTTTAGCTTTTTTTCAATATACTTTTTTCTGTTTTTTTTTTTTACTCTTGTGCAAAATTGACCATTGGTGCAAAATCATCTTTGTGCAATTTTGTCTTCTTGTGCAAATTTCTCTTTATGCAAAAGTATCTTTGTAGAATTTTGTGCCCTTGTGCAATTTAGTTTTTGTGCTATTTAGTCCCATTGTGCAATTTTGTAACCTCTTGCAATTGTGTCTTTGTGGAATTTTGACCTGTTCCCAAAAAATGTATATGTTGGTCCTATTAATATCTACAAGCCATTTTTTCTTTTTGCAAAACACAAAATATTTTTTGAGATATGGCTTAAATAAAATAAAAAACTTAGTTGTTTTTAGTAATTTTAAAATATCTTTAAAATATTTAAGATTTTGCAATAAAGAAAAAGTGGCTTGTAGATATTAATAAGATGTACATATGTTTTTTTTTCAAACTTATATTACTCTTTTGGATATAGTCTTTTAACTATTTTTTAGGAATTTGAATTGTCATATAACCATTGAACGTTGGAAAACAGTAAACAAGGAAAAAATTTTGAAAATAATTATATTTGCTAGAACAACATTACATTTTGGATTATATTTGTAATTCTTAAGTAAGTCATATTTAATTTTAAAAATCTTATAACTCTAACAAAAAACATCTTAAACAATTTTTTAAACAATTAAAATAGATAAAGCTCTTGAAAAGGGACATGTTCAAAATTCACCCGCGTTCAAAATCCACTAAAAATTTTAAAACTTATTCTGGAAAACTTAGTGTTTCATCCTGAACTATAATAATGCAGAGAAATCCATTGGAAGTGGGAGCATTTTTTTGTAATCTGTATTTATCTTATAAAAGTTATTTTAATAGTTTTATTGTAAACATAAAAATTTGGAATATTATGCTAAACTTTGTTTTAACGAGGCTCTTTAAAAACATAACTGTTAAATACAGATATTTTTCTTTTGTTCTATATTGTTATTTATATACTAATTACATTTAGCAATACTACAAAATTTTATTTATGCAGAATATTTATGGTTTTATAGTAAATACTTTGATGTGTATAGGGTTGCCACTGACTTTTGGCAAATTTTCTCCAGGTTTTCAAAATTTCTTCCAGGTTTTTAAAAGTACATATTTTTTGGTCTATTTTTAGTTTAAACTTAAGTTTAAGGTAAAAAACTGTGTTAAATCGTACAAAAACATTGAAAAGATACTGTAGAGCTACCTCAAATGCCTTCTTTAATAAAAAAAATGTTGATGATGACAAAAAATGTTTATCTATATGGTAGATATTTTGTATCAAATCAAAGTTTTTCTACTAAACATGTAAAAATTGTTTAAAAATCCAGGTTTTTTCAAAATTTCTCAAATTCCAGGTTTTCCAGATTTTTTTTGCCTAAATTGTCAAATTCCAGGTTTTTCAAGGTTTTTCCAGGTTTCCAGGTTAAGTGGCAACCATGTGTATATCTTGATAAAACTAATAAAAAAATAAACTTTTAGCTATACTTTAAGGAGTTTAATTAATCCTGATGAAATTTTCATGTATTTTTTTTACAAATTTTAATTATTTGTACAAATCTTTATTTAATCTCTGCAACACTAAAAAACATGATCACAAATTTGTTTCAACTGTCTATTGCACTAAAAACAATATACTTTTTGATATATTAGTTATAAATTTAACTTTAAATGTTAATGTTCTATAATATATTTTGAATCATGAAGAAATTGCTAACTATCAGTATAGTATGTGTTTAGTATTTATTAACTTAAAATATTAAAAAAAAATATTTTCAAATAAATGTTATCTGTTAATAGTAAAATCTAATTCAATTAAAATGTATTTGTTGATAACAGTCACTCATACTTTAAAATATGACAATTGCAACTGCTTCAGTGTTATTTTACAAAATCTTACAACTTTACAAGTTAAAATGATGATAGGTATTAATTAAATAGAGGGTTCTGAACCAAAAAAAAATCTAGGTTTGGAAAACAAAAAAAACTAAGGTAATTTTCAAGAGGTCTCTAAACTATTTATAACAATTATTAATATTTATCATCTTATTAATAAGTTCTAACTCTTTGAGAGCTAATACAACTTTAATAAAGAAATTATAGTAGATAATTTATTAAACTTGAATTTAAGTACCTAAATATCAAATCAAATAGATAACCAACTAGTATCTATTGTTTTTTTAGTTAAGGGCATAGGAGGGTTTCAATTCACTTTTTTCAAAATCTATTTTTATTTTAAAGAATTTAAAGTAAGCTACAAGATGTTTTTTACAGATTTTATTCAAAACAATTTTTAAGATATAGCAGGTTAAAGTTGGAGGCAACAATAGGTTCCTTATGGAAGGCACAAACTAAAACGGCAAAAAAAGACTAACTCACTAAAAATCTATCTTCTACATTTTTTGAGATAAATACCGTAAACTTTCAGGAAAAGTTCTTTAAAATAAAAATTCTGTAAAAAATAATTTTTTTTGAGTTTAAATTTTATTAAAAAAAAAAAGTTTTTAATTGTTACCCAAATTTGTAGCTGCTTGTACATGAGTTTTTTTTTAAGAATAAGCTTGCAAGAGTTTGTTTACTTCTTTTTTAACAATGCTTTATAATTCCTATCAAAACTTGTACCTAAACCCACAGTCTAACCCTAACCCTTACTTTAACAGTTTTGCCAAAAAAAACATGTTTATGAAGCAGTCAATTTTTTTGCCACTAGTAGCACTAAAAATTTGGCTAAAACTTAAAAGCCTCCAAGAGTAGCCACTTTTTAAAGCAAAAAAGCCAGCCTGAGTTGCCAATTTTTTTTTCAAGAAAATTAAATAAAACGTAATAACAAGGTAGCCATTGGTTTTTGATAGTTTTTTTTTTCAGGTTTTCTGTATTTTCCTTCAGATTATTCCAGGTTGCTTTTACATAAATTTAAAAACTCAAGCTTACTTCAGCATTCAAAGTTAAATGGCCACACTGTATTAGAGCCATAACTAAAGTAAAACATTTTTTTAATTAAAAGTTAAGTTAAGGGCACAGGGGGGGGGGGGGGGGTCCAACATTTTTTTTTACAAAAAATTAACTTTGGCTTTTATATGAAAGCTTTAACTACAAACTACAAGCCAGTTTTTATAGAATTCAATAATATCATTAAACTTTTGAGATATCTAATTTTTTGTAAAAATTTTCCAATATAAATGTATAGACCGCAATTTTTTGCAGTCAATTTTCTTGGAAATTTAAAATTCACTAAAATCTATCTCCTCCTTAATTTTTCAAGCAATCTTCTTCAAATTTTCAGGAAACGCTCCTTATAATAAAGGAAAAAACTTTACTTTGGAATTTTAGTACTTTGAAAAAATAAAATTTTATCACAAAATTATAAAAAAAGTGTTTTTTTTCAAAGAAAAAATATTTTTACAAATTTTTTTTTAAATTTCAAAGTAATGTTTTTTTGTTATTGTATAAAGATTAGACTGTGTAAGTTTGAAGAAGATTGCTTTGAAAAATGTCGGAGGAGATAGAATTTGAATGAAATAGTCTTTTTTTGCTGTTTTAGTTTTCCCTTCCTATAGGGAACCTATTATGCGGCCCGACTTTGACTTGTCATATCTCAAAAAAAAATTGATTTTTTTAAAACAATAAAAAGCATCTTGAATCTTAGAAAAAACTCTATAAAATAAGATCAACTTGTAAAAACATGGTTTACCCCCCTATGGCCTTAACACTTATTTTTAGTTTTTCAAATTCAAACTAACTTTTAAAGATATAAGTGAAAGTTCAAGAGTTCAATTGATTCTTGATGGAACCAAAAACAAATGGAGACTAAAAACCATAAAAGGCAAAAAGGTTAAGTATTTTAAAATCTACTAAAGTTCTCGATCACTTGTTTTATTTTTTTTTTAATCTAGTCTTTTACAAACTATGAATAACAAGTATTTTTATATATTTTTTTTAATTAAAACAAAACATTCTTTTTAAGTTTGCTTCTTACAAACTGCTTATAATATTCAAAAAAGTTTGAAAAATTTGGTGTAAATTGCTTAAATAATCAAGTATGGGATAGATTTATATTAAATTTGTTAAAATTCAGAGAAAACTAGTCATGATAAAATTCTATTCCATATGTTTGTTTTGGAAAATTTTGCATAACTTGATAATCTGTTCAACATATTTTTTTGTTCTATAAAAATAACTTGTTTTTGGTTTTTATTAAATTAAGAGCCAATGTAATTTTTTGTTAAAATATTTTTGGACCACCCCTACGGCCTTAAGTTGCTAAAATGTGTTTAAAATGTTGTTAGGCTAACAAAAGTTGTAAGCTAAAAAAAAACTTTGAAAATAACTTAACTTTTTTTGCTTTTTGAATTGACTTGGTGGTAAATTTTGTTAAAAACTGAATATACTCTCCAAAAACCAGTCCATTAAACAGAGTTGGGACCAGTTTTTTTTTAATTAAATATAAAAGTATTTTAAAAACGTATACTTTCAAGCTATTTATAGTATTATTATATTAAATTTTCTTTTATACATGTTTACTATACGAGGCTGAAGTTTGATAGAAATTCAAATTTACTAAATTCATATTCTAATTTTTTTAAATTATAGATATAGACATCCTTTGTTGTCTACGCTATTGAAGTCGCCCTAATTATTATAAACCAATGAAACCTTAAAAAATTTGTCTATTATGCGTAGAACTACAGATCCTGAAAGTCTCAACGATTAACTTTGAAAACTAAAGTAGTTATAGCGTATCGAAATTATGTATTAAAAAAATCAAAAAAATAACCAAGTTTTCGAAAAGTTCAACTACACCGATTATTGTATACGCTATTGAAGTCGCCCTAATTATTATAAACCAATGAAACCTTAAAAAATTTGTCTATTATGCGTAGAACTACAGATCCTTAAAGTCTCAACGATTAACTTTGAAAACTAAAGTAGTTATAGCGTATCGAAATTATGTATTAAAAAATTCAAAAAAATAACCAAGTTTTCGAAAAGTTCAACTACACCGATTATTGTATACGCTATTGAAGTCGCCCTAATTATATTAAACCAATGAAACCTTAAAAAATTTGTCTAATATGCTTAGAACTACAGATCCTGAAAGTCTCAACGATTAACTTTGAAAACTAAAGTAGTTATAGCGTATCGAAACTATGTATTAAAAAAATCAAAAAAATAACCAAGTTTTCGAAAAGTTCAACTACACCGATTATTGTATACGCTATTGAAGTCGCCCTAATTATTATAAACCAATGAAACTTTAAAAAATTTGTCTATTATGCGTAGAACTACAGATCCTGAAAGTCTCAACGATTAACTTTGAAAACTAAAGTAGTTATAGCGTCTCGAAACTATGTATTAAAAAAATCAAAAAAAATAACCAAGTTTTCGAAAAGTTCAACTACACCGATTATTGTATACGCTATTGAAGTCGCCCTAATTATATTAAACCAATAAAACCTTAAAAAATGTGTAAAAAAATAATTTAATCACCAGTTGACCTTTACTTTAAAAACCAAACTTTCTTTGTTCAGTTTATTTTTTCCAGTTGAGAACGACTATAACAGGAGTCGGCAAACGGCGGCCAGCGAGAATTATTGTTTTCTGAATGGTATATGACCCACGAAAGAAAAACCTGTTAGTTATTACATTTGATGCTTTAAATATTAAAATTATTATAAATTAATCAGCAAGTTTAACAATGTAAATACTATATATATAAACCATTTTTTTCATTAAGGCTGACCAGCCGTTGGAAAGAGATACAGATAATTTAATGGAGAATGAAAATGTTAGTTAATTACATTTGTTGCTTTAAATATTAAAATTATTATAAATTAATCAGCAAGTTTAACAATGTAAATACTATATATATAAACCTTTTTTTTTTCATTAAGGCTGATCAGCCGTTGGAAAGAGATGCAGATAATTTAATGGAGGATGCAAATGTTAGTTAATTACATTTGTTGCTCTAAATATTAAAATTATTATAAATTAATCAGCAAGTTTAACAATGTAAATACTATATATATAAACCATTTTTTTATTAAGGCTGACCAGCCGTTGGAAAGAGATGCAGATGATTTAATGGAGAATGCAAATGTTAGTTAATTACATTTGTTGCTTTAAATATTAAAATTATTATAAATTAATCAGCAAGTTTAACAATGTAAATACTATATATATAAACCATTTTTTTCATTAAGGCTGATCAGCCGTTGGAAAGAGATACAGATGATTTAATGGAGAATGCAAATGTTAGTTAATTACATTTGTTGCTTTAAATATTAAAATTATTATAATTTAATCAGCAAGTTTAACAATGTAAATACTATATATATAAACCTTTTTTTTTTTATTAAGGCTGACCAGCCGTTGGAAAGAGATACAGATGATTTAATGGAGGATGCAAATGTTAGTTAATTACATTTGTTGCTTTAATATTAAAATTATTATAAATTAATCAGCAAGTTTAACAATGTAATCTTGGACATTCTTGGGTCTTTATTCATTCAGTATGTAGAGTTGTAAATATTGAATCAGTAGATGACTATCTAAAAAGGTCTGTAAAAGTAAAACTATTTCATAACCTTGGTAGTTTAAAACTTTATCTTATATATTAACTTTTAAGGTGCTTTAAAAATTGCGAAAGGGAAGAGAAGCAGCTAATAAGAAAGTGCTGATACACATCTGTGCGTCTCATGTGATGAAGACGATCACAACTAAACTAGCAAATTTAACCTCTTCAGAAAAAATTAAAGAGTTTTACGCGTTCGTTTTTGCTAGAATGATTAATTATGTTGATTTAGAGGGATTAAAAGAAATTTTTAAAGGATTGTGTCAGTTAAGCTTATCTAAGTTCATGGGAAAAGAAGAAAAAGTAAGTTATTCCGTACTTATTATAACTTTACATTTAAACGATTTGAAATAACTAAATATTTATTGTGTTGTTATCAAATTAGCCATTTGTTTTTTGAAAGGCTGCTTTAGCATTACTGCAAAGCAAAATATCGAACAAATCTTTTTGGAGTGAACCTGATGAGAGTAATTTTTCTTTAATATTGGAAGAAAAAAACCAAACACACGCGAGACTATGTGTAAAAATCACCATTCGGTATTATGTTTAAACAATTTTATGACGTTGCACAACGAAATACATGCACAGAAGGTGACTACAACCGATATCATTTGCCTACGTTTACACAATCACTACTTGTGTTTTTCATGCCACTTGCTCCTTTTTGGACTGGTGCTTGATGATAGGTGATGACAATACTCAAATCACCAGGTTAATAACTTAATATTAATATAATAAATTAGTAATTAATCTTGTCCTGGACAAGACTTTAAAAGGTATCTGTGGTGTGCGACGTAATAACCGAAAGGTTCTTCGTGCACCAGGTCCTAGGACCAAATGTTTTGAGCGTTACTTTTTGTTGTCCAATAAAAAATAATTAATGTCAAAGTAATCACTGAAAATCATATTTTTTAGGGACACCAATTCGCACGCGGAGAACTGGTTCCGCATTGTAAAGCATCAAATATTGAAAAGACAAACGCACCTTATGATCGACGACTTTGTGCTAAAAGTTTATGAATCGTTGCGTGGCAGGTAGTTTTTATTAAACTGTTAAGACATTTTTAAAATAAATAAAAAATGTATTAGTTATTCATCAATTAAATGGTTTAGGTACAAAAGTCATGAAATTAAAAATAAATTTCAAAAGTCTGCATTGACAAAGAAACCAGAATTACGACATTACTTTATCCATTGAAGAGGGTTTGGAAAAGTAGAAAGCAGAAGACATTGAATTCAGAGTTAAAAACAACTTCAAAATACTTTGCAGCGGCTGATATAGATAAAGTTACGCCTAAAGTAAATAGAATTTTAAAAGAAAACTAAACATTTTGTTTTAGTGACAATATTCATTTTTTAGGTGCCTCAACCTCGTAGAAAACCGAACATAAAATGTCAAAGTCAGGTAATTTTGATATTTTTGTACTTAAACTGCTGATTATTAAAAAATCATTTAGTTTTTTAAATGTAGTAGCATATTTTAAAACATAATTTTGTACTTAAAGAACCTTTTCAATAATTTTATTATACTGTTATTTTTAGGATGTGGAGAACAGAAATAAAACCAGGTAAGCTTTTAGCTTTTTACTTTTTAAATAAAACCAAAAGCACATAAAATAAAAACAATACCATTAGGTCGATGTTGATGAATTAGAAACTGAAAGAAAAAATAGTACAGTGAAGCCGATTGTAAGTTAAAAATATTGTATTTACAAATAAAGTAAGTCCACAATAACGTTCTTTTTTTAGTGGGAACCGACCACAGCAAAAGACATAAAAAAACAGGTAAGATTGCTAAATGTTTTAGTATTTCAAATTATCTTCCTAAAAAACAATAATATTATATCAATAAAACCACAGTTGGAACATATTTGGGAATATTGTAATAATGATCCTTCAGGAAGAACTTTAATTACGGTCAGAAGCTATACCGGAGAAATAATGAGTATTACAATCGAAGGCATGTTATCCCTCAACCCAAGAAACGTGGGAAGGCGCTCTTGGCTTAATGTTACAGTTTGTGACTAATTGTAGCAACTGTTTAACAAAAACTATAATTATTTAATTTCGTTATACAACTCAAACACTTCAAATTATTTAAAAACTGTTTTATATATAAACAGATAATTCACGCATATTTCTTATTATTATTAAACACGAGAAGGCAAAAGAAATTGAAGTTTGTCAGCCACTCAAAGACTACCGACCTACTCATGGGAAACAATGTTGAAATTTTTTTTTTTTAAACTGTAAGTTTTTACTACTTGAATTCATTTAACACAACACATACAAGATTTTAAACTAAAAAAAAATAGATTTCAAAGAACGATGTCATTAGTTTCGCAATTATTAATGACATTCACTGGATTGGAATTGTGAGATTTAGTTTTTTGTTATTTTTAAACTTTATAACCATTGATTATTCATGTCAATATAGTTTAGAAAAGTATTTGGTCAGTTTTTATTGTTGTTTGCATGAAAGGTTATATTATTTTATATATTGAGGTATACAGTAGTACATTTAATATTAAATATTGAAGTAATATTGAATAAACTGATCTTGAAAGTTTTCAAATTTTAAACTGTCTCTAGGTTTCATTAATTTTCAGTTTATATTTATAGAAAATTAGCTCAGTAGTTTTTTTTAGAGTATTCTCAACGATATAGAAAACAGAACATCTTTGTTTAATATATATATATATATATATATAATTTTTGAAGAGTTATGTTCATTAAAAGTCAATGAATGAATTTTATAGTCAAAAAGAATTTAAAAATTTCAGTGTGTTTATTAACAGTTTATATACAAAAGAACATTTATATCTTCGACTCCTATAAAAGCGCAGCTGCAGAGAAGCTTGAAGGAGAAACTTTTTAAAGAACATTATGTAAGTATATCTTTGCAGCATTTAATTTTGATTTTAACTTATGAGCAATTATTTAATTTCAATAAACAGACTACAGAGTTCTAGATTAAGAATGTCAACCAAAAAATTTAAGAAGTTTAACGTAATAGGCGTTAATCATAATCCACAACTTGACGGTGTAAACTGTGGGGTACATGTTATTGAGGTTAAAATAAATATTTTAATTGAGTTTTTAATTTGCTTAGCCGAAGTTATTGCATACTTAAAAATAAAAACATTTTGTAAATAAGAGTTTAAACATGTAGGCTGGAGAACAAATCATTCACAGTTACCCGACTTTACCAGATGAAATTAAATTAACAACAGAAAGTGATAGTATTGTTCAAAAGCGTACAAACATAGGTGTGCGACTTCTCGTGAAGGATGTAAGTTATAAAATTGAATATACACATCATATTGTTTTAAGATAAGCTAAGTTTGCTAAAAAATTATTTAATTTCAGTTATTGACGTCAATTCCTGTAATATTTGTAAACGCCGTTATGCCAGTTTACGTCAACTTAGTAATTATCCTGGCCGAGTGCAATGGGTAAGTAAAGATATCTTTGTTTAAAACAAATAAAAAAAATTTCTACATCTGTATGAATCTAAATTACAAAATAACAATTTGTTAATTATTTAAAGATTCAATGTGACAATTGCAGCCGTTGGTTCCACGAATGTTGCCTACAACGTTCAAGAAAAGATTTTATTACTTTAAAAAACAATAATTTTTATTGTGATTTATGCAATTACTCCGTTCAAGCAATTCTCCAAGCTTTAAACAGTTGAAGAAACTTAAATTTATATAAACTTAAGAATTCTTTTCTTTATATTCGTTTAATATGTATGTTTCTTTGTAAATGGTAGCAAACTTACATGTTTTTTAAAAATTAATTTAACAAAAAATGTTCTTAAGTAACTTATTTTTCAAAATTATTGTTGACTATTTATTGTATGTAACTAATAAACTAATATTTAGTTGCAAAGTTATTTATATAACATTATAAGTATTTTATGGTTTACTTTTAATTAAGTGGTTTCAAAAACAATTAAAATTAACAGTTCTCCGCAAAATATACAAACTTTGAGTCTTATCGGTTGAATTATGTTAGGAAGATTTCAAAAGCTTAAACAATAATCGATTCAGTTTTTACTTTTTTGTATATATTTCTAAAAAAACTGTAACTACTTTAGTTTTCGATGTTAGTCGTTATATTTTTTATACACTGTAACTACTTTAGTTTTCAAAGTTAATCGTTGAGACTTTCAGGATCTGTAGTTCTACGCATAATAGACAAATTTTTTAAGGTTTCATTGGTTTATAATAATTAGGGCGACTTCAATAGCGTATACAATAATCGGTGTAATTGAACTTTTCGAAAACTTGGTTATTTTTTTGATTTTTTTAATACATAATTTCGATACGCTATAACTACTTTAGTTTTCAAAGTTAATCGTTGAGACTTTCAGGATCTGTAGTTCTACGCATAATAGACAAATTTTTTAAGGTTTTATTGGTTTAATATAATTAGGGCGACTTCAATAGCGTATACAATAATCGGTGTAGTTGAACTTTTCGAAAACTTGGTTATTTTTTTTGATTTTTTTAATACATAATTTCGATACGCTATAACTACTTTAGTTTTCAAAGTTAATCGTTGAGACTTTCAGGATCTGTAGTTCTACGCATAATAGACAAATTTTTTAAGGTTTTATTGGTTTAATATAATTAGGGCGACTTCAATAGCGTATACAATAATCGGTGTAGTTGAACTTTTCAAAAACTTGGTTATTTTTTTGATTTTTTTAATACATAATTTCGATACGCTATAACTACTTTAGTTTTCAAAGTTAATCGTTGAGACTTTCAGATCTGTAGTTCTACGCATAATAGATAAATTTTTCAAGGTTTTATTGGTTTATAATAATTAGGGCGACTTCAATAGCGTATACAATAATCGGTGTAGTTGAACTTTTCGAAAACTTTGTTATTTTTTTTGATTTTTTTAATACATAATTTTCGATAGCATTACGCTATAACTACTTTAGTTTTCAAAGTTAATCGTTGAGACTTTCAGGATCTGTAGTTCTACGCATAATAGACAAATTTTTCAAGGTTTATTGGTTTATAATAATTAGGGCGACTTCAATAGCGTATACAATAATCGGTGTAGTTGAACTTTTCGAAAACTTGGTTATTTTTTGATTTTTTTAATACATAATTTCGATACGCTATAACTACTTTAGTTTTCAAGTTAATCGTTGAGACTTTCAGGATCTGTAGTTCTACGCATAATAGACAAATTTTTCAAGGTTTTATTGGTTTATAATAATTAGGGCGACTTCAATAGCGTATACAATAATCGGTGTAGTTGAACTTTTCGAAAACTTGGTTATTTTTTTGATTTTTTTAATACATAGTTTCGATACGCTATAACTACTTTAGTTTTCAAAGTTAATCGTTGAGACTTTTAGGATCTGTAGTTCTACGCATAATAGACAAATTTTTTAAGGTTTCATTGGTTTATAATAATTAGGGCGATTTCAATAGCGTAGACAACAAAGGATGTCTATAATTTAAAAAAGTTAGAAAGTGTATGAATTTAGTAAATATGAATTTCTATCAACTTCAGCCTCGTGTTTACTATTGGGTTCAATCTTGCAACATTCGACTCATTTTCAGAGTTTTCAAAGACATCATTAAGATACCTATGCCATCAGGCCACACTGTAAAATAAGTGAAGATTTTTTTTTTGATATCTTTTTAAATCTTAATAGTTTTCTTATATGCATAAAACTTTGTGGTGAAATTAAATAAAATTGGTTAATGATACTTAAAAATTATTTGCAGCTGAGAATAAAGCACAAGTTAATTTTTGAAATATATTCAAAATAAAGCAGGCATGAAGAATGGTTGATTGGTTTTAGAGTTTTAGTGAGCTTGTATTCAGACTAATCGTTAAAAGTAACCGTATCAACGTTTTAAACTTTAAACTAACAAGACATTTATAAAAACAAAAATAAGCTTTGGTTTCGAATTTCATAGATTTACAAAAAACTTAACAAAAAAATTAAAAAAAAAACATAGTTTCCTTTTTAAAAATTTACTAATATTTATTAAAACTATTATATCTATAACAAACTGCTTTATGAAAGTTGTGAAGCTTATAAAAAACGATAAATCACAAATTAAATTCTTTTGAGTCATAAATTTAAAGAGACAGCCTTAGAAAATATATTAAATAAATTGTATAAAAAATGGTTTAATCGGTATACCTTATTCACCAAAAATTAGTATTATGGTAGGTTAAAATTTAAACATTTATTATTTAATAATTTACTTCAGTTTTTTTTATTTGAAAATTGGGAACTCAATGCACCGAATCAAGGGTTGGGTTGGGACTGTCGACCATTAAATTTTTGATCTCGTAACACTCAACTCAAATAGTTTTTTTAGCGCTGCCACTACGAATCATACATCATTAGTTCATACCACACTTAATAATAAGCACAGTGTTTAATGTTTCATTCTACTACCGGGGATTTTAAATGAAATAAACATGGTGCTTTTTACCAAGTCTGGTCCACAGTTTTGAATATAACAGATATTTTTTAATAAATAAATGTTAATTGAAAACCGTTTAAAAAAAACGTAGCAATTACAAATATTTTTTTACGTTCAAAGCAGGCTCGGACTATTTTTATGGTAGACTCAGTACCAACTATTAGTGTCTTCATCTTAACTTTATGCAGGTACCAACTTTTATTTGTGAAGTAATATTCAAACCTATTCAGTTCATCGAAGGTAAGCGTTCTCATCGACCTGTATTTTTTTAAAGATATAAAACATGATAGAAATTATAAAATATGATAAAATTAAATAGTTGATTTACCGCTAATGAAGAAAATGATGCAATTCGGATAGTTATTGAAGTTATAAAATAAAAAAAATAAAATTACTGTTGCGCATATTATATACTTACGGTTACGGGTATTCGAACATTTTTACAAAGGTTGAACTGTTTAGCTAAAACAAGTTGTAATGTACATAACAAGTGATCCACATAACAAGTTTATTAACTTTATAGTACAGTGGTAACGCTGTTAGCCAAGTAATCGCTAGGTCGTTAGTTTACAAAGTAAAGTAAATTTAAAAAAATATTATACAACAAAAACGCCTAAGATAACAAAATTTATTATAGTAATTGTCTATAAGCTTTGTCAAGGTAATGAAAACAAATTAAGTTTTGAATTTTGATTATATCTAAAACCAAGTGCTTTATTAAACTTCTACAACCTACCATTTTGATTAAATACTATTAAAATAAATTAACAGAAGTATTTGATTAATGAGTCTAACTCATAGAAAAGTATTAAAGCTTATTATATTTGGTGTGGTACCATAGAAAACTAATAATCGATAAAGCTTATTGGATTAAGTTGTTAATATTATTTAAAAGCTTTTATTAGTTTAATTACAACTTTATGACTAATTTTATAAGAATAAAACCAAAGTAATAAAAAGTTTTAACGTAATATCTTTTAAGATACTTTAAGTCTAAATATTTTAGCCACAATATATGTTTTTTATTTAAAATGAAACATTAATTTTGTTCAATTTTATTTTTGCACACATTTTATCAAGTATTTGTAAACTTAGTAACAAAACAAATAAAATTAAATATTTGTTTTAAACAACTAAATATTAACTTTACTTTGTGTTCAAGTACATATACAAAGTTTCTAAGCACCAAACTGTGTACTGCACAAGTGCACACCTTGATAAACAATTAGTTTAGTATCTTAATTGACCAAACAAATGATAAAAGAATAAAAGAAATTATAATTTTTATTAGACATTTAAAATAGTTGAAAATAGCTTTCAGTCTAACTTAAAGACAACTAATTCTTCACAGTTTCTATTTACTCTGAGTTTGCATAATACGGAAATATAAAGTTTTAGTGCTTGAAAAGTTTACTTAAAATTTTTATTATATTCGTTAAAGCCAACTAAAAACGGAAGTTTAATTTTACGCAAAAAAAAACAACTAATGAAGCGTTAAAATTTAACAGTTTTAAGAAACATACATACATACATAAATGATTGAAAAATAAAAGGATAATATTTTTTTTGCAGTTTTACTTTTAAGACAATTTTTTTATTCTAAAGAGCAACTTTTGTTTTGGTCAAAAAAAAAAAAACAAAGCGTTGCTAGTTTGTTTTTTTATGTCTTAGTTTCGACTTAATTAAATTAGATTTAATACATTTGTCTTTTTCTATTTAGTATTTCAGAACTAAATTTGTTTTACAAAATCATTTATTTTATTAAATATTTCTTTCTGTATTGTAAAATTATCTACTGTTGACGATTTTTTTTCACGATAATAGACACAAGAAAAAATTATATCAAAAAACTTTTTTTTTTATTACAGTTTTTTACGTTCTAAACACTAATTTAATATGGTAGTTTGTTCTACATAACCTTTTTAGACAATGTTTGTACATCATTTGTTAACACTTTAGTTTGTCCTGCCTTAGTATAACTATCAAAATTATTTATTACATATTAAAAATAATATACAACAACAGTTTTAAAAGCAAAAAAATATATAGAATAAAGACTATTTACAGTGTATTTATATAATTTTAAAATATATAAAGATATAACACGTTTAAAAAGATTTGTACGTTTTAAAAGTAAAGCTAAATTATAGCTTAGATTTTAAAGTTTACCATAAGCCTAGTTAATAAAATCTAATAAAAAATAATTCTTAAAAGTTTGTATTGCAAAATTAATAAATTAGATTTTCTTATTTATTCATAATTTTTTTTACTCTATACAAAGATTGCTTTAACTTATATCCAATTTTAAGTAAATAAAAACTAATTGAGTATAAAAACAGATTGAAAACTTATTATTATTTTTAAAATTATTACTGTACTAACATAGGTATTTGCTTGTTATTTTTTTCAAAGGGAAGTTTCAGTTTACGACTTTTGCCGTTAAAAGAAACCGTTGGTAATTTCATCATGAGTTTAAAATTTCCAACGTAATTTTTTGTATCAAAAGAAATTACATATCACAAAAGTTGCAATGACTGTATTAAAACAATTCTTTGTAGTGCTTGTGATTATAATATAGTTTAATTCTTTATATTTTTTTATTAACTGTTTTAATTTTTATTATATGAATCTTTTGTACTTATTTTATTGAAGTGTTGAAGTATTTAAATTTTGCTTCATAACCTGTTATAAAATAGTTTTCTAAATTTTAGCAGCTATAAAGAATAGCTAGTGAATAAATTGGTTACTCGTTAGAAGCTCAACTTAATAAAAATAATAAGTTATTAATAAAATATTGAAATTTAGTCAGCATCAAAACTATTTATTGTAATATCCTATTAAATTTAGGCTTATAACAATTTATAATTAAAATTATATTTAATCAAATAAATTTGGTGTAAATGATGAAATTTGGAAATAGTAAGCTTATTACATTATATTACTAATAAAACCAATTCAAAATATTTAAGTAAAAAAATATATTCAACTTTAATATTCATTTTAACAAAAAATAAAAGGAATTGTTTTTTTGTACTGTAAGTTTATTTTCTAAAGTTAGAAACTTTCTAAAAAACATTTGTCAGTATTTAACATACAAAACAATTTATACTGTTGTATACGAAAAGTGTATATATAACGAATTTTAAAATATATTGTAGTAAACTTAAACATTGCATAAAGAAGTAACTAATAAAATAGTATTAATATCGGTTTACTATCATTTCTAACTCGCTATAATTTCTAACCCGATCATTTCTAACCCGATCACTTCTAACCCGATCATTTCTAACCCGATCATCTTTAACTCGATCACTTTTAACCCGATCACTTCTAACCCGATCATATCTAACCCGATCACTTCTAACCCGATCATTTCTAACCCGACAACTAAATCCGATCTGTATTAATATGTTTGTTTATTATTGTTTTAAAATAAGAATTTGCTTTCAAAACAAATTAATCTCAACAAAGTTGTTTTTTTATTAAATTTAGTTAGTTTTGTTTAAAATAAAACTTAATGTTCAAATAATTTTGCTAAAATTTAGTTTTTGATATTTATTGCTATTGGAAGTTTGTTGTCCTAAGCAAGACCCAGGCATTATAATCAAGGCCACTTAAACTGAATGACACATAACAAAGAGACGAAAATTTATATACCTGAAAATCAAAAACTACAGTTTTATCTGATTTCTATAGACTAACAGCAAAAAAAAAATCACACTTAGTTAAAAGACTAATTAACTTATTTATGATTCGAAGGAGAAAATTTTTAACAAACTTGGTTTTAATTTTATAATAAGCAGCTTAAATATCAACTCTTTCAACGATCAGTGAGTTCCAATAAAACCAAACACAGCTGCACAATCTTTCATTTTAGAATTAACTTCCAATTTCTTTTCAACAAAAAACCTTCTCTGCAAAATTCAGCAGCACATATTGAGACAATTTAGCAAATTTTTTCTATGATTTAGTTCAGCAATTAGCAAAATAGTCTGAATCATTCACTTTTACATAAAAATAAGGTTCAAGGTTACTTTAATAAAAATTATTTAGAACATACTACAATGTCAGAATTCAAACAAACTACTATGAATAAAACTTCTTCTTGTTTATACATATACCGTATATACACATCCTGACTTTTAGAGTTAGGTTCTGCACATTTGTGCAACCGTTTGGGATTTCATTGTCTTTTTATCAATTTTTTTGGTAGCTTTGCCAATGCATAATCGAAACAACTATAATAAACATTATTAGAATTAAAATACAGACAATTGTAAAAACAAAAAAATTAAATTTATTGACTAACAACTAAATTTAAAACCTTAAGTCTAAGCACATTAATAATGCAGGTCAAATAAACATTTATCGGAAACATTGAAAAATGGTTTATTATTTACAGAGGAAAGGCAATGCTAATAAAATCAAATTATAGAATGAACAAAATCCTACATAGTATATCAAAGGTTTATAAGTTTAAAACTTGTTAAACTACTGATAGTTTCTAATATAAAGTAACTTATTTTAATCAAATAAGCTTTAATCAAATTTGTTCAAATTTTTGCAAAGATTAGTTTTGTTCAAAAGCTAACTCCACATTTAAACTGAGATTGTTGTGAGTGCATGCGTTTTTAGATTTATTTTTGTGGTTATCAATTGTTTTGTTAAGGTTCAAAAAAATTATTATAAATTAACTGTAGTTATTAGTTTTAAAACCATTAGAAAAAGTATAAGTCTTCTGTATTCTAAAGATTAAATATTAAGTTTTGATAGTTTTCAATGTAAGAAATATAGTTAGTATTGCAGCAGTTAATACTTATTATTTTTTTTCTTAGAGAGATTCTATATGGTTAGTATAAATTTTAAGTATGGAAACCAAATTGACAAGTTGCATTCAAATTTCGGGCGAATTTATATGAAATACAAATTTTTAAGAGTAATAATATGAGTATATATGAAACTTGAAATAATACAGTTAATAAAGTTTAGTAATCGTAGTAATTAGTATAGTGATTTCATTGAAAATTATTATCATTAAGTTCTAAGTTCTTAAAACGAAAGTGTATATTGTTTAATACAAGGTAAAAAGTAGAGGTAGAAGTTTTTATATTAATATAACCTGTCATTTACTAGAATTTAAACTAGATTTTCTTTTTTTTAGCCTGTACTAAATCGTATCTAAGAACTAAACTAGAAATTTTATATAAAAAACTTAATTACAAAAGTTAGTTTCGATAACTTATTATTTTGCTTTTTTCATATTTGTTTTAAAAAATGATGTATATAGATAAAATTAACTTTCATTTTAAGTAAAAACTTAAAAGTTTTAAAAATCTAAAGTAGCAAACACAATATCTCACGATTAATAGTAGAAACTTGTTTAATATTTTTCTTGATATCTGTAAAAAGTTATTATTTCACAGGTTTCCAAAAACACAACATTTTTAGACTATTTTGCGATCATTAAATATGAACTATAGATATGGTTATTAGATTAGTTTATACAACTAAAAAAATGAGGTAAGAAATAATAAACTAGTATTATGCTAAGTTAATACTAAACTAAAAAATTATACTAAACATTCATTACGTAACACATTAAAATCTTTATGTTTTAAAGTAACTAATATTTTTTTAATTTTAATAACTTTATTAAGATTTAATTGTTTTTGCATTAAATCAATATCAAAAAAATAAAATAAAATAAACAAGTAGCGGTTAGAAACGTTCAGGCTAGAAGTGATCGGGTTAGAAATGATCGGGTAAAAAGTAATCGGGTTAGACATGATCGGGCTAAATTGGGTTAGAAATGATCAGGTTAGAAGTGATCTTGTTAGAAATGATCGGGTTAGAATAGATCGGGTTATAAATGATTGTATTAGAAGTGATCGGGTTCGAAATGATCGGGTTAGAAGTGATCGGGTTAGAAATGATCGGGTTAGAAGTGATCGGGTTAGAAAATGATCGGGTTAGAAATGATCGGGTTAGAAGTGATCGGGTTAGAAGTGATCGGGTTAGAAATGATCGGGTTAGAAATGATCGGGTTAGAAGTGATCGGGTTAGAAGTGATCGGATTATAAGTGATCGGGTTAGAAGTGATAGGGTTAGAAGTAATCGGGTTAGAAATGATCGGCTTAGAAGTGATCGGCTCTCATTAATATCATAGTTTATATTTTTTTTTCTTATTATAAGAATAAGTTTATAGTTTAACTTATATATTCAAAAATTAAATAAATTTTAACTCATTAAACAATTGTAGAGCTGTTTTATTTCATTTAAAATAGTTTTACAATAAAATAGTTTAGTAAAGTAACCTGCCGATTTAGTACGCATTTCTTGAGTACGCGTTGTTGGTTTAGCACGGGAGCCGATCATTTCTAACCCACTATCATTTCTAAGCCGTTCACTTCTAACCCGATCATTTCTAACCCGTTCACTACTAACCCGATCATTTCTAACCCGATCACTTCTAACCCGAACACTTCTAACCCGATCATTTCTAACCCGATCATTTCTAACCCGATCGTTTCTAACCCGATCACTTCTAACCCGATCACTTCTAACCCGATCACTTCTTACTCGATCATATCTAACCCGATTATATGTAACCGATCACTTCTAACCCGATCATTTCAAACAAGATCATTTCTAATCCGATTATTTCTAACCCGATCATTTCTAACCCGATCACTTCTAACCCGATCACTTCTTACCTGATCATTTCTAACCCATTTTACTTGTTTATTTTATTTCTTAATTTTAATTTAGATTTCTTCAAAAAATAGTCTCAATAAAATTATTAAAGTTTTTTTTTTGTTTTATTAAAACATTATGATTTTAATGTGTTTCGTAAAAAACATTGTTAGTATAAAATTTAACTTAAGTATTAACTAGACATAAGCTTAATTTATTTTATCACCTTATTTTTTGATATTTCATCCTACACATAATTTCAATTTTTTTCATTATTCCATATATTTTTGTTCTTTCAATCTACTTTAAGAGACGTTTTTCGTTAATCATATAAAATTAACTAATTCGTTTACTTTACGATATTTTGAACTATTCTGTGTAGGATTTTAAAGTAAGCAGTTATAATTATATTTAAGTTGGATCTTATAACAGTTCACGTAACTATAATAATTTTAACATAAGCAAATTTTAAAAAGTAAACCTTTACAATTTTAATATTCAGATACAAAAACCGTTATATTACGGTCTAAAAACTGCACTGTAAGTCTGTTGTAAATGTTGTATTATTTCTGACTAATGTATTAGCGCTTTATAGTAGGTTATTTTTAAGTTTTATTTTGGAAACTTTTACAAATTGTTATACAACTTGCATAGGCCTATTAACATAATGCAATTCGAACAAACACTAGTAGAAATTAAATACTTTTGTTATATTAAGTGAAAAAGCCTGATTTTTAGGTATAACCTAAATATTAAAACAGTTATTTCGTATAACAAACTGCAAAAGTATATTACGTCGATTGACCGTCTTGATTTCACTTCATTGATAAATTCCTACTTAGTCCAAAGTCACTAACAGTTAAACAGACATGTTTATTTGTATTACTAGTCCGAGGTTAATCGAATCTTGCCCAGGTTATCTTCTTTAAAACCTTCACTTGTATCTATATAATATACAAAATGTTTTAATTACGACTTAAATTAGTACTTTAGTAGACAAAAATTTCTTTAAATTTTTTTTTTTTATGAACAGTTGAAATAACGTAAGTATAAACTAAATAAGTACTCAAAAACATTTTGAAATAGAATAATAAATTCATTATAGTTAAATTAAGTATAACTAGGAGCAGAAGTTTATAAAAACTACATCAAGATTTTTTTTTCCTTTGTTCAACTATTTTTTCAGACGATTATTACACGCAACATATTACAACGACTTTTTATTTATTACAGTAAAGCCAGCCTGAAGTCTATTGATATTATTCACTGTGTTTTTTTGCACCTCTAAGTTTATAAAAACAATTTTTGCACCTCCAATTTTCTAGAAACCTATATTAGAATTTCAAAATACAAACAAATTTTATTATTTTATTATAAATTTTAAAAAAATATAAAATAATCAAGTAACTTATACTCATATTTAATTATCGCTAAATAATCTTAAGTTCTTGTGTTTTTAAAAACCTGTGAAACAATAACTTTTAAAAGACATCAAGAAATTTTTTAAAGAAGTTTCTATTGTTAATCGTGAGAAACTTTTTTTGCAATTTTAAATTTTGAAAGTTTTTAAATTTTCATGATAAATGTAAATTTGTTTTCCTCTATATACTCATATTTTGAAGAAAAAAACGCAAAATAATAAGTTTTCGACACTTAACTTTTATAATTAAGTTTATTATGTAATATATATTATCTTATCTTTGAATAAATTTTACCATTGGCTAAAAGAAAGAAAATTAAATTTAAACTCTAGTAAATGACGGGTTCTAAATATTGAAAAAACTTCTACCTCTACTTTTGACTTTTTAAACAGCATACACTTTCGTTTTAAGAACTTAGAATTTAGTAATGATAATTTGAAATGAAACCACCATACTAATTACGATTACTAAATTTTGTTAACTGTATTATTTCGAGTTTCATATATACTGATATTAATATTCTTAAAAAGTTGTAAGTTATATAAATTAGCCTTAAATTTGAATGCCACTTGCCAATCTGGTCTCCATACTAAAAAAGTATATATTAACCATATAGAACTTCTTCAAAGAAAAAGTACGGAGTAGTCTTTAACGGCTGCGAAACTCATTATATTTCTTACATTGACGACTATCAAAACTTAATACTTAATGGTTTACTATCATTTCTAACTCGCTATCATATCTAACCCGATCATTTCTAACCCGATCACTTCTAACCCGATCACTTCTAACCCGATCACTTCTAACCCGATCATTTCTAAACCGATTATTCTAACCCAATCTCTTCTAACCCGATCATTTCTAAACCGATCATTTCTAACCCGATCATTTCTAACCCGATCACTTCTAACTCGATCACTTCTAACCCGATCACTTCTAACCCGATCATTTCTAACCAGATCACTTCTAACCCGATCATTTCTAACCCGATCACTTCTAACCTGATCACTTCTAACCCGATCACTTCTAACCCGATCATTTCTAACCCGATCATTTCTAACAAGATCATTTCTAACCCGATCATTTCTAACCCGATTTAACCCAATCATTTTTAACCCGATCATTTCTAACCCGATCATATCTAACCCGATCATTTCTAACCTGATCATATCTAACCCGATCTTTTCTAACCTGATCTAACCCGACAGCTACTAACCCGATCTGTATTAATATATTTGTTTATTATTGTTGTAAAACAACGATTTGTTTTAAAAACAAATTAATCTAAACAAAGTTTTTTTTTTAATAAAATTTTGTTCGTTTTGTTCAAACTAGAACTTAATGTTCAGATAGCTTTTGTCAAAATTCAGTTTTTGATATTCATTGCTATTGGAAGTTTGTTATCCTACGCTAGACCCAGGCATCAAAGTCTGGGCCACTTAAACTGAATGACACCTAACAAAGAGACGCAAATTTATATACCTTAAAATCATAAACTATATTCTTATCTAGTATTTATAGATTAACAGCAAAATAATTTAACACTTAGGATAATACTAATCGACTAATTTATGATTTGAAGAAGAAGGTTTTTAATAAATTTGGTTTTGACTCAATAATAAGCAAGTTTAACATCAATTCTTTCATCGATCAGTAAGTTCCAATAAAACCAAAAACATTTGCACACAATAAATAATAAAAAGTTCTTTAAATTTTTTTTTGATATTTCTTAAAATTTATTGTTTCACAGGTTTCCAAAAACACAAGAACTTAAGGTTATTCAGCGATAATTAGATATGAAATATGAGTATAAGTTACTTGATTAATTTTTTTTTTTTTAAATTTATAATAAAATAATAAAATTTGTTTGTATTGTGAAACTCTAACGTGGGTTTCTAGAAAATTAGAGGTGCAAAAATCGTTTTTAGAAATTTAGAGGTGCAAAAAAACACCGAGAAAAAAGTCAATAGACTTCAGGCTGGCTTTACTGTATTTAATAAAAAGTAAATATGTTGCTTGTAATAATCGTCTGAAAAAATAGTTGATTAAAGTAAACAAAAAACTTGATGTAGTTTTTATAAACTTCTGCTCCTAGTTATACTTAATTTAACTATAATTAATTTATTACTCTGTTTCAAAATGCTTTTCAATACTTATTTCGTTTATACTTACGTTATTTCAACTGTTCATAATAAAGTAAATTTTAAAGAAATTATTGTCTACTAAAGTACTAATTTAAGTCGTAATTAAAACATTTTGTATACTATATAGATTTAAGTGAAGGTTTTTAAAGAAGATTACCTTGGCAAGATTTAATTAACCTCGGACTTGTTATACAAATAAACATGTCTGTTTAATTGTTAGTGACTTTTTTTGCTCTAGGACTAAGTAGGAATTTATAAATGTTGTGAAATCAAGACGGTCAATCGACGTAACATATTTTTGCAGTTTGTTAAACGAAAATTGCTGTTTTAATATCTAGGTTATACCTAAAAATCATTATTTTTCACTTAATATGACAAATATATTTAATTTCTACTAGTATTTGTTTGAATTCCATTATTTTAATAGGCCTATGCAAGTTGTATAACAATTTGTAATAGTTATTAAAATGAAACTTGAAAATAACCTACTATAAAGCGCTAATACATTAGTCAGAAATAATACAACATTTACAACAGACTTACAGTGTAGTTTTTAGACCGTAATATAACGATTTTTGAATCTGAACATTACAATTTTAAAGGTTTGCTTTTTAAAATTTGCTTATTATAAAATTATTATAGTCACGGGAATTATTATAAGATCCTCTTAAATATAGTTATAACTGCTTACTTTAAAGTTCTACAAAGAATAGTTTAAAATGTTGTAAAGTAAACGATTAAGTGAATTGTATATTATTAACAAAAAAAGTCCGTTAAAGTAGATTGAAAGAACAAAAATATATGAAATAATGAAAAAAAAAAAGAAATTATGTGTAGGATGAAATATAAAAAACAAGGTTATAAAAATAAATCAAACTTATGTTTAGTTAATACTAAAATTAAGGTTTAAATAAACAATGTTTTTTACGTAACACATTAAAATCATAATGTTTAAAAAAATAACTAAAAAAAAATACTTTAATAATTTTATAAAGACTAGTTAGTTTTTAAAGAAATCTAGATTAAAATTAAGAAATTAATTAAACAAGTATAATGGGTTAGAAATGATCAGGTTAGAAGTGATTGGGTTAGAAGTCATCGGGTTAGAAATGATCGGGTTAGAAATGATTGGGGTAAATCGGGTTAGAAATAATCGGGTTAGAAATGATCTTGTTTGAAATGATCGGGTTAGAAGTGATCGGGTTAGGTATGATCGGGTTAGATATGATCGGGTTAGAAGTGATCGGGTAAGAAATGATCGGGTTAGAAGTGATCGGGTTAGAAACGATCGGGTTAGAAGTGATCGGGTTAGAAGTGATCGGGTTAGAAATGATCGGGTTAGAAGTGATCGGGTTAGAAGTGATCGGGTTAGAAATGATCGGGTTAGAAACGATCGGGTTAGAAATTATCGGGTTAGAAGTGATCGGGTTAGAAGTGATCGGGTTAGAAGTGATCGGGTTAGAAGTGATCGGGTTAGAAATAATCGGGTTAGAAATGATCGGGTTAGAAGTGAACGGGTTAGAAATCATAGCGGGTTAGAAATTATCGGCTCCCGTAATTCAGACTATTTTGCTAATTGCTGCACTAAAATCATTGAAATAACTTACTAAATCGTCTTAATATGTGTTGCTGAATTTTTTTTTTTTGTTGAAAAGAAATTGGAAATTAATTTAAATTGAAAGATTGTGCAGCTGTGTTTAGTTTTATTTGAACTCACTGATCGATGAAAGAATTGATGTTAAACTTGCTTTTTATGGAGTCAAAACCAAATATGTTAAAACCTTCTCCTTCAAACCATAAATAAGTCAATTAGTATTATAGTAAAGTGCTAAATTCTTTTTCTGTTAATCTATAAATATTAGACAAAACTATAGTTTTTGATTTTAAGGTATATAAATTTGCGTCTCTTTGTTAAGTTTCATTCAGTTTAAGTGGCTCAGATTTTAATGCCCGGGTCTAGCGTAGGATAGCAAACTTACAATAGCAATAAATATCAAATATTGAATTTTAACAAAATCTTTCTGAACATTAAGTTTTATTTTAAACAAAACTAACTAAATTTCATAAAAAAAAACAACTTTTTTGAGATTAATTTGTTTTTAAAGCAAATTCGTATTTTAAAACAATAATAAACAAATATATTAATACAGATCGGGTTAATAATTGTCGGGTTAGTTCGGGTTAGATATGATCAGGTTAGAAATGATCGGGTTAGAAACGATCGGGTTAGAAATGATTGCGAGTTAGAAATGATAGTAAAACGTCTAGCACACACTTTTTAAGTAAAAAAAGTTGTTTTGTACAAAAAAGGTAAAAAAGGATCTGTTTTAAAGTAAAAATTTGTATAAATAATCAATCTTATTTTGTTTTTGTTTTAGTGAGTCGGAAGCAATAACTTGTAAAGCAAAAACAAAGTCAATTTCTAAACTTAAGGCTTTTATAGAATTTGTACTTAGATAAAGTAAGATCTATACAAATTGAGTCAACTTTGCTTGAGTAAAAAAAAAATAAAACAATTTGTCTACATAGGAGAGGGCTGCTCCAAAGTCGGCGATATTGCCCATTGGGAGCAATAACTAGAAAGTCGACAAAAAGGAATTTGGTAATTAACTAACAAAGGCATTATCAAATAAATAGGGTCGTTTTATTTTAGTTTCTACAACGAGCGCGGTTAGAAAATGAGTTGAGGAAAACCCTGGTCTAAGCGAAAACAGTTTTTTTTTAATCGCTTAATCAACTTTGTAGCTATTGGTTATAACTTTATTTTTTATAGGCAATTTATTTATATTGTATTTAAGTTTTAACAATGAATAAAATAAGTGCTTGAAGAGTCACTACAGTTGAAGATCAAAATTTTTAGAAATTGCATATTTAGAATTTTTCAGTCTATAATTTAAACAAAACAAATTTTAACAGGTTAAGAGTAATTGAATCGTAATGTCAAATAGTTTCTTGGACTTTTTTCAAAGAAATCATTTTCAAGATGTAAAAGAAAACAGCGAGCGAGAGTCTGATAAACTTAACAGAAGAAAAGAACATGACGACCATGAAGTTGGAATGCGAGAAAACAGTGCTAGAGAGCTCCCTAACAATCGGAGTTTTAGAGAAGGTAAGTATATTATTAATTTCAAAGTGTTAGCTTTAAGCAATTGCTGTTAAATAAATGCACTATTATATTTTATACACGTTGTATACAGATTTTAAACTTTTTTGTTAAAAAAAAACTGAGCTTAGATAACAATTATTGATAAAAAACAAATCCAATCTGTTTGTTTTACATTCTTAGTCAACCTTTTTACTGATTATAACTATCAAAGTTTTAGCTTCAACACAATTAGCACCATCCAGCAACAGATCGTTATCGAGTTGTCAGATGACGCATTACCAGAATCTGTTTTACCAGGCCCAACAATTGTACCAAAAGCAGATCGCTAATAACTCGCTCAAAAATTGTCATCAAAACTTCAGTTATCCAGAAATTATGAGACAGTTACCATTATTACATAGATCTTTATTGTCTAAAAGTTGTTAGTCATTTAGACTGTAATGTTGTTTTTGTATTCATATACTAGTTAGAAATGAAAAAAATTAACTCAAAACATCTTACGTTTAATATTCTTTAATAAAAGTTTAAGTTTTAATGTTTAAATCAGCTTTTCAGATTTTATTTTGACCAGTAAGTTGATAACTTGCTTATAATTTTTTTGAAATACTTGTTTCAAGTTTACATTAAAATTGTAAGCAAAATACATAAACTTAATGTTTCTTTACTGTTTCTTAAGGTAGACATGCAACAAATATTAATTTTGTTAAACTACAATCTCAAACATGTTTAACAGATGTTGACTTGAACAACTACAAGCTGCCTATGGTGAAACAAAATGCTTTGGATGAATCAGACGTTATTTCCAATATGAGTTCCACTCACCGAAAAGACCTTCTTAAAAGCCAGGTTGAAAGATGGAAGAAGGTTAAGGAGCTAATTGAGTTGGGAAAACAAAAAAGTATAAATAAAAATTCTCCTGTCAATAGGAGCAAAAACTCTTTCCGACAAGGTCAATCGTTGCTTACAAGTTTGTTTTATCATATTGTTTGTTTTAGTGCTCTCTTTATACTTGAATTAAACATAATGTATATGGTTTTTAAAATAGCAAACAAAGATTTAGTAGAACAATATTTCACTTGACTTCGAAAATAGGCCAGATTTATGATCTTTTTATTAAACAACAAATAACATCAATTAAAACAGTCATATTTTAAACTTACTACTTGTAAGACTTTTTACATCATTAAATTAATCAATTAATGTTAAACGAAATTGAGTTTTAAAAAAGTAACTTTTTTAATATAACAGTCAGAAAAAACATTAAAAATTAACAAAAATTTTCTTTTTTATACATAAAACAAGTCTTTTTCAACAACACAAATATATTTCAACAATTTTCTTCAGTGTGATTACAATTGTAACAAGGTAAAACAAATTTTAAACTTATATAGCCTTTTTAATTATATGAGAAATTATCAATCAATTAGTAAAAAAAAACCCTAAACTATAACAAAAAATTAAAAACAACAAGGAAAACATAATTAACTGTAACATTTAAAACAAAACAAAATTAGTCTAATTTAAACAAGGATAATGAGTAATCAAACTCTCTTTGTTTGCATAATTTCTGGCTTGTCTAAGTGAATATAAATAGCTTCTATTTTAATTAAATCAAAAATGTTCGTGCAACTTCTTAAAACTTTGAACTTTGTCTCACTGTAATTATTACCACATTTAGGATTTTTTACTAAGTGCTCTGAAATTGATGATCTTTTTGTTGCGTTTAAGGTTGCAATACTCATTTTCTTCGGTTGATTTTTGATATGGTCTTTCACGCACTTAGGTACGTGCTCTTTTATTCTTGTTTCTAAATGCCTAGATGTTTGTCCTATATAGCTGTTTGCGCAACAGCATTTATACGTGTATACCACGCAACTTTTGTGTTTGTAGGATATTAGATCTTTACCTCTAGGATTTAGGATAGCAGCAGATGTAAAAATTACTCTTGGTTTAGAAGCATGGTAAACTTTTTCTGTCATATTCTTGATATCTCTTTCAACTTGTTTTGATTTTTCACCCACATAGGGCAAAATTAATAGAACAGGACATTTCTCTGGTCCATAAGGTTTTGTGTACTTTAGTCTTTTCAATTCAGTTTTGAATACCTTATCAATCAACGGATTAGGGTATCCGTTCTTTATTAGTAATTCTTTTATAACCTTAAGTTCATTCTGAAATACTTCTGGCGAACATATTTTATTTGCTCTATGAAATAGGGTTTTAATCAAACCAATTTTTCTTCTTTTACTGCAATATGATTGAAAATTAAGGTATTGACCAGTAAATGGTTAAAGTTCTACCAGAATTCGATTCAAATTGTAAGTACATGAGATACGTGGATGATTGTTTTGTTATCAGTGATAGTGTAAAAGTTAGTAATTTATTGTTTGAGAGGTTGAACTCTTTGCATAGTGCTATTAAATTTACAAAAGAAAATGAAGAAAATGATCAAATATCATTTTTAGATGTTTTAATCAAAAGAAAGGATAATAATTTCATAACGTCTATTTTCAGAAAACCATTTACTGGTCAATACCTTAATTTTCAATCATATTGCAGTAAAAGAAGAAAAATTGGTTTGATTAAAACCCTATTTCATAGAGCAAATAAAATATGTTCGCCAGAAGTATTTCAGAATGAACTTAAGGTTATAAAAGAATTACTAATAAAGAACGGATACCCTAATCCGTTGATTGATAAGGTATTCAAAACTGAATTGAAAAGACTAAAGTACACAAAAACCTTATGGACCAGAGAAATGTCCTGTTCTATTAATTTTGCCCTATGTGGGTGAAAAATCAAAACAAGTTGAAAGAGATATCAAGAATATGACAGAAAAAGTTTACCATGCTTCTAAACCAAGAGTAATTTTTACATCTGCTGCTATCCTAAATCCTAGAGGTAAAGATCTAATATCCTACAAACACAAAAGTTACGTGGTATACACGTATAAATGCTGTTGCGCAAACAGCTATATAGGACAAACATCTAGGCATTTAGAAACAAGAATAAAAGAGCACGTACCTAAGTGCGTGAAAGACCATATCAAAAATCAACCGAAGAAAATGAGTATTGCAACCTTAAACGCAACAAAAAGATCATCAATTTCAGAGCACTTAGTAAAAAATCCTAAATGTGGTAATAATTACAGTGAGACAAAGTTCAAAGTTTTAAGAAGTTGCACGAACATTTTTGATTTAATTAAAATAGAAGCTATTTATATTCACTTAGACAAGCCAGAATTATGCAAACAAAGAGAGTTTGATTACTCATTATCCTTGTTTAAATTAGACTAATTTTGTTTTGTTTTAAATGTTACAGTTAATTATGTTTTCCTTGTTGTTTTTAATTTTTTGTTATAGTTTAGGGTTTTTTTTTACTAATTGATTGATAATTTCTCATATAATTAAAAAGGCTATATAAGTTTAAAATTTGTTTTACCTTGTTACAATTGTAATCACACTGAAGAAAATTGTTGAAATATATTTGTGTTGTTGAAAAAGACTTGTTTTATGTATAAAAATTAAAATTAGCAGACATATGTTTAAAATTTTAAAAAATTTTCTTACATACTTACTTGTTACAAAGAGTACAGCCTTTTTTAAAGTTAAGCTATTGTCCGTCATAAAAGTTTTGAACTGTAAAGCCTATAATTTTATTTTTTAATCAAAAATGAGCTTTGAATATATAAAACTTTTAAACAGTAAATTTGATTAACTAAAACAAGTTCTCCACTGTTGCCACTGGCGCTTAATAGATGACATTTTTAAGCTAACAAACTCTAATCAAACGTTCATTTTTCTTCGCATTCGCCTTACTTTAATTTGATTCTTTTGAAAATTTCATTGTAAGTTTGGTGTTTGGCTAAAGTTTCTTCTAACAGTTTCTTCAAAGGTCTACATATTTTCGTTTCTATCGTTAAAGTAATAGGTTGCGTTAAAAACAAAGCACACTATTCCTTTTATTTTATTACTTCCCTTTTTTACCAGCGTTATACTTTAACTTTTTTCACCAACACTTCCTGGTTTTTTAACACTTCTTTCGCGCTGTCAAAAGCGTTTTCATACTTAAATACTGCTTTTGATGATGTTTCTTAAAAAGTTTTGGTATTTTATTTATAACATATTAAAGGTTATTTAGTTTCACATGAACATGCTTAACTTAAATTTTTAATTTTGTAAATGATGCATAAGTGTCGTTGCAAAGGTTGAGTTATAGGTCAGTTTTTACAAAAGTTTACAATTATTTAACAAAAATATTGTTTTGTTTCGTCTGAAATATATAACGACAACTACAATTTTTTACTGTTTTTATAATTAGGTAACTAAAATATGTATAACGTACAGTCCATTTATATTATATATTGATAAAGCTAACTAACATGCTGGGACACGTTCAAAATCCACCCGATCAAAATCCACCCAGTCAAATTCGAGAACAGCTTACCGATAGAGGGTAAGGTTAGGGGTAACAGTAATAGTGAAAATAAATAAATAAATACAAGAAAGTTATAAAATAAACTAATAAATAAAGAAAGTGTTTAAAAAAATTGGGTGGATTTTGAACGCGGGTGGATTTGATAGTACACCAATATGCTATGTCTTTTAAATAGTTTAGTTGAAAACTTTACTAGAAAGTTTTAGAGCACGTCAATGAAACCTGTAATTGTAATAGAATACTTTATTTAGGCTTTTAAAGATAAAGCTATAAAACCAGTTATATAAAAAATTCTAAAGTACTTAAAAGTACTTAAAAGTTACTAAATATGTAATATTTTGATAATAGATACAGATGCTGGCTCAAACAACACTTTGCTTAAAATGATGAGTAACCATGCTTCGGACAAATCAAAAATGTTGCCAAATGAGAGTTCAAGCTGTCAAAAATTCTTGCAGATTGAAAAGTTGACAATTGACAGTTCTGCTATGAAGTTGAGCGACAATGCTTTGCAAAGAGGTTTCATGTTGTTTATAAATAATTTACTTTTCTTATTTTTATGCACTTATGTTTTATTTTAATTTTTTTTCAAATAAGTATGCACACGTAAACTAAATTTTAAGTTTGTAAACAAATAATTTTGCAGACGTTGACCTGGAAAACTTCATGATTGCGAAAATGATAAAAAATGGCTCGAACAATTCAAAAATGGTACCAAAGTCAAATACTCAAAAATACTTGCAACAAAAAAAAGATGATAAATTGAAGAATGTTGAAGAACAAACTCAGGTGGGAAAACAAAACAATCAAATCGACATTGTTGCTAACAATAAAGGTAAAGTTGTTTGTTGCTTTATTTTATGCTTTGTTCAAAGATTTTCAAAAAAAGTTTTGTACATGATGAAAACATAAATCTTATGAACAAGAGGATTTTTTACACCCAATTATTTGACTATATTTATTAGCGTCGATTTTTTGTGGCCAATTAGCAACATAGTTTATTAATTTTGAATGTTTTGTTTATGTTGACTTTTTTAATGTCAGTTAGTAACTAATTAATAAAATTTAGATTAAAGTTTACCTTTAAACTAGTAAAAAAAGGTTTCAAAATACTATGATAATTCAAACAATGTATGCGATTATTTTTTTGAGATTAAAAAACTGTCATTAAAATGCTAGAGTTAAAACAAATTACAGATGTTGACTCAGCCAACTTCACAATTCCGAAGAAGAAAAGTAAAGTTTCAAACGTGGTGCCAAATACGAGCTCTGGTTACCAACTTATTTTGCCAAAAAGAACAATTGAGAATGATAAGAAAATTGAAGAAATACGAAAAAATCAAAATGAAAATTTTGCTACTTATATGAGCAACAGCTCTTCACGACGAGGTAAATTAATATTGTTTGCTGTGCATATTTTTTGCTACTTAAGTCATTTTTCCATATCATTTAGTAAAAAGTTTATACCATTTTCATAGTTTACAATAAAAAAATTCTGAAAATTTTTTTTAGTCTACAAGTCTTCAAAATTTTCAAATTTTTGCTTTTAGAAATTTTAAGGTAAGTTTTTTAATTTAGTAGCATATAAAAACTGTTAATCGGTGACAGGTGACAACTCAAATACGGTGCCAAATATAAGTAACGGCACTTGGAATTATTTTCATCAAAACCAAGTTGATAAACTGAAGAAGGTTGAAGAACAAATTCAGGTGGGAAAACAGAACAATCAAAATGACAATTCTACTTTCAGCGTTAACAAGGAATTTTTGCGACGAGGTGATTAGTATCTTATGAATAGTTTATAAAAAAAGTCATATTTAAAAGTTTTTGAAGCTAAAAGTACTTTTCTTTTTTAATCCGCTAAATTCGGCGATGTAGAAAGTTATTTAATTCAATGTATTTATATATGTAAACGATACTCACACACATCATATAAGTATTTATTAATTTGTTTACATATATTAATTTTTATTTTAAATTATACTTCTGCATTAAAAGTGTTACACACTTTAAACTATTAACTATTTACTATGTATTTTTAGGTCTGACTAGTTTTGTAGTTTTTGTTTTAAAATTAAAAAGTTGCAAAAGTTTAATACTACAAATTTTTATACATTATTGATTCAAAACTGTTTCAGCACTGTATTAAAATAATAAAAAAACATTGACATTATGTTGAGAAATTTAATTACTCTCTTTACGTTTAGAAGATAATTATTTATTTACCAATTCTTTTCAAAAAAATTTAACAAGAAGTTTGCTGTAAGTTGAAAGTAACACAAAAAACTCAATAGATAAAAATAACAATGAAAACTCTAAGAATCGTTTTGAAGAGAAAGATAAAGAAGTAGAATCTTTTCAAGAAAACCAATTAAATGTTGAAGAAAGTCAACCAAACGAACTAACTACAATAGATGTTCAACAATTTCAAGAGGATTGTTCAATGGATATTCGTCAAATCCAAAATAATTCATGTTCTTCATTAGATAGTCAACAAGTTCAAGGTGGTTCAGGAGTTGCTTATAAGAAAAAAGGTAAATTGTTGTTTAAAATTTTTTTCTAATGCTTATAGTTCCTAAACAACTAATAGAATTTTTTTATTTATAATACATATCGTTTTTATGTAATAAACCCAATACAATACTTTGTCTATTAACTTGAGGTATCAGTAACGGTTTAATAATAGAATCTGCATGCTATTTAAAATTCTATTGAGTTTTGCTTAAATTGAAAATTTAGGATCAGTAATGAAAACAAATAATCTCATGAAAAGTTCAAAAGCATAAACTAAAAGTAATAGAATAAATAAAATACCAGGTTTGCCAAGAAGGCCTCGCCACAGTTATTTAAAGAAAGAGCAGGAGTTACTGAATAAAGTTTTTGCAAAGTACAATTACTACCTTACATCAAAGGAGACAAGATATCTTGCTAAAAAAATCAATGTGGACAGTTACCAGGTGGTTTTTTTTTAATTATAATAAATATTACACAAACTTTCTTAAGTTTTGTTAATTTCTTGCACAGGGGCTGTCAACCAGATTTTAAAATATATTTTCGCTGCTCATTTCAAAAGTAAAACATCATTTGAGACCACAGCGCTTTCGAAAAATTTTCTTTAGAATTTAAAAGTATGTATACATAAAAGCAGGTGTGTGATAAGTGTATTTAAATATAGGCAGCATTTTAAACATGGTTTTTTTTATCAATCTTAATATAAAACAGCTTGACTTCGATTTGGCTGCATCAGTTTGATTTATATAGCAAGCATGTCGCAGGCTAAAAATACGTGCTTGACATTTGGTCACATTTGGTCCGTGAGATTCATTTTCCCAATCCCTGGTGTAGCAAAATGTGTCATTTTAAAAAACATAAAAAAATTATTCATTTTTATGGTTTTAACATTTTTAAGTTTACTGCATTCTTAATGACAGCTTCTTACTTTTGACATGTTTTTTTTTTAAAGCACTGGTCCTAAATAATGTCTTTTGTTAAAATTTTATTCAATATTTATTTCTGTATCTTTGTTTGGTCTAAACGTTTGATTTGAACGTGAAACAAATCAATATACACATTTAGCACTTCAAAGGAAAGCTGCTTGATAACAATTTTTTAAATAAATAGAGTATTTGGAACACAAAAAGGAATATTAAGACGCTACCTCAGAAGCGCTTTTTAAATAAAAATTTACTACCTTTTTAGTAAACTTAGAAAGATTTTAAAACTCGTAAAACTTATATAAAAATGTATTTACAACTCCAGAATAAATATTATAGTTTATTGAACGATAAAAAAAGACGCTTAAGTTTTTGGTCCAAGGACCTGGTGCACAAAGAACATTTTAATTATCGAGACGCACACCACGGATACCATTAACGTCTTGTACAGGACTATTAAACATTACAAATATAATACATTAAATAAATAATAGTAAATAAAACATTACAAGTATATTACATTTCTAAATAACAATTTTAAATCACACTATTGTATTTATATTAAATATTAAATAGTTTTACTAGTTCATAAAATAAAAGCCAATACGATATTTTAAATTTATAAACACCAATAAGACACTTTAATTAAAACTACTTGAATATAAGTAATTGCTTTTTTATTTTCAACAGATTCAAACCTGGTTTTCCAACAAACGTTCGAAAATGTTTAGCGAAGGAATCGACAAGCACCTAGTTTACGCGGGAAAAATTCAAAGAAGTTGCCGCGAAAATAAACAGAAGACAGAGGATGTGAAAGAGTTGTAAAAATATAATAGCTCATGGTGCTTTTTATTCTTTTTTTATCTTTAGAATATAAAAAAGCTATTTTAACAGTTTTAATAAATATTATAGCTTATAAAAAACTATGGTCGGTTACAGAAAAATAAGATTATTATCAAAGGTCTCGATCGTTTTTGTACTTTTCGGTGGAGCTAAGTACGTATTTTTGTAACGTATAGTCTTTCATTTTTAATGTTGAAATAAACTATTTATATACGTATGTATTTGTATCTTTTATTTCTAACTGGCTTTAAGAGTTATGTATCTTGAAGATTTTAAGTTAGTAGATCTCTGTAGCTAAATATTATGCCTTCGACTAACTAACTTAAATTTGAACCTTTAATTGTTACGTATAAAGTGAAAGAAACTATCTAAACAATTTTACCAATGTATTATTTTCCAAGGATTAAAGTATTTGAAATTTTAAAGCAGTTTTTTCTATAAAACTATTGTTATTTAGGTATTAATTGTTTAGTTTATTATATTCGAATAACATTTTGCTTATTAGTTTAACCAATCACTAAGCAAGTTTAAAATTAGGAGGTACAAAAAAGATGAAGTTTTTTTGATCATCTGTAAACAGTAGTAGTAGCTTTAGATTCTGATTAATGTATAAACTTTTACACCAGTTCTTCCTTAGTAGCTTCAAAATGCGTATTCAAGTGTAAGACTGTAGTTCTAAATACATTTAATAAAAACTTAAACTGATTATTCTGCTTGTCCGAAAAATAACTATCGTTTTAAAATTGTACTGAAAATTTATCAAACATTTTACTAACCATCGAACTTTTTATGAGAAAATTATTTCAGAAAAACTGCAAGATTTATGAAAACTTTAATTTCGTACTATATGTTTAAGCAAACATAGCTTTAGATAAAACATTTTAGAACCACTTTAAAAATCTGCCAAATATCAAATACAACAAAGTAAACTAGAATCATATCTCGCACATAAAATGAATTTAATCGAGGAAGAATGCTTCTGAACGCCTCAGGTTTCGAGGAAGTTAAACGCTCGTTTCCTGCAAATACAGGTCAATTTAGGTCAATTTCAGGATCAGCAAACTGCGGTCTACAGGCTAATCGGGTCCGCAAAGTCAAATCATCTTGCCTGAGACGTAAAGTTTAGCTGAAAAATAACGAATGCCGAAATGTCAATTTAAGTCTGTTTTCTATGTATCTGTTATCGATTTTTTCAAGTAAACATATGTGTTATATACAACGTAAAACTTACTTACAAGCTCTTTGCTTCATTATTCATCTTCGCCTTTTAAATGGTTTTCATGACCACAAAATAAAACCATATTACATTCATTTATATAAGTTTTTTTCTTTGGTTGACTATTTTGAAACAAAACGAAAAGTTTGAGCTTTGAAAAACAATTACTAAACACATTTATAGCTTACAACAAGATTTATATCATAAGCTTGTATATTATAACAGATATCCACATGCTTTTTTAATATTTAATGTTTTTTAAGACATATAATTTTATATATTTGTATGCATTTACTGCCGACTGTTTATATCATTTCAACTATTTAGGTCAGTGCTTCTGAACCTTATTCTATTGGCGGAACCCTTTTCCAAAGTTCAACTTTTACGCGGAACCCCTAACTTTAATTTTACAAAAAATGTAAAATTTTTACATAAATTTTAAAACTTTGAAAGGCTTCGCGGAACCCTAGGGTTCCGCGGAACCCCATTTCAGAAGCATTGATTTAGGTGTTATTGACTACAATATTACGATAAATATAAATAAAGTTATTTGATTAATGAATCTCTCTAATAGACTATTTAAGATACTTAAGTAATATTGATAAAAAGAAAAATTTTTAAAAACATGGTAAATTGTTAAGTTTTTTGAAAAAGAAAAGATTTGGTTGTAACTAACGATAATACTGGCAACATTGTAAAATTTTTAACTAAAGCTCTTAATGCAAATGAAATTAATGTTCTAAAATTGAGTTTAAAGTTTTCATTACCAATAAAACACATAAGTCGTGGGGTATTCTTTAGTAATTTTGAATCTTTGTTGCACAGCTAAATCATTATAAGCCAATAACTTTTTGGCAATAAGTATTGAAGCTTATAACAGTTTAGATGTCAAACTTTGTGACTTTGCGCATAGTTTTAGTGGTACACTAGCTGATTTAGGTGACTTCAGAATGATTAAGGGTTGCATAAAAGAGCTTAAGCAACTTAAAAACGATAAAAGCATCATTATCACAAAACCAGATAAAGGTTCTGGTGTTCTAATTTTAAGATCTTTCGATTATGTAATTAATTGGAAAATGTATTAAACGTTTGCACGAAGTTTAAATCTAAGGTTGTGTTTTTTTTTTGATATCACAGCATTGAACTTTTGTTTCAAAGGAAAATGTTAAGTTGGTACAAAAATAGATTCATTGGTAAAACTATGTATAGTTCAATCAGACCGGTGGGATTACAACGTCCAAAACTTTAAATTTTTCCTAAAATACATAAAAACGTTTGCTCTTTAAGGCCAATTTAATCAATGGTAGGTTCGCCACAAAATGTTTTGGCAAAATTTTTAGTAAAAACACTTTCACCAGTTCTAGAAAAATTTTCAAACTACTCTGTTAAAGACTGTTTTCAATTTAAAGAAAAAATAAAAATATTCCTCTTCCCAAAGTCAAAAGTAGCTATACAATTTCATATAATATCAAAAGCATGTTAACTAATATTCTAGTAGTAGAAGTTATTGAAACTTGCTTCAAGGTATTGTATCATTCAGATTTAAAACACCCTCAGATGCCAGAATTCAAGTGCAAAGAAATATTGAACATGGCTGTTTTAGGTGTTGACTTTAGATGGTAAAATGTACAAACTGGTAGATGAGGTTGCAATGGGTTCACCTTTGGGTCCTATCTTGGCCAATACTTTTGTTGGCTACTTAGAAATTGAGTTGTTTTGAACTGTAGAAGTCCTCTCGTGTATCCTAGATACGTAAATGACGCTTTTGTCATGTTTAAAATTAACAAGAAAGTTTTAGTTTACTAAATTACCTAAATAGTCTTTACAAAAATTTTAAGTTTACAAAAGAAGAAGGTTACAACAATTCATTAAACTTTTTTAGATATTTGTGCCCAACGATCAGTTAATGGGGAAATTTAAACTGAAATCCATCGTAAATTAAATACAGAACATTATATGATCCGTGGGCATAATTTGATCCAATCAAGGAGAAGTTAAGAGTTTAAACGGGTATGGTGGAACGTTTCACCAAACTTTGTTCTCCTTGCTACCTTAAAGGCAAACTGAAAACACTTCAAAATACTTTCCTTTTCCTTGGTTATCCAGGTAACTTTGTTTCGAAATTTATAACAAGAGCCAGAAGTTCAACAACTTTTAAAATGATTGGCCCTTATAAGTGTCCAGTGTACTTAAAACTTTCGTACCTTGGAAATATATCTGAGAGCTTTTCTATGAAAATTTTTGAGGAAGTAAACCAGGTTTTAGGCTCTGTTCGTTTAAGAACAATTTTGTATACTGATCGACCTCTAAGTGGAATTTACAAAGATGTTTCTCCCACCGAGAAAAAAGTAACATCATTTATAAATTTAGTTGTCACTGTGGTAGTGACTACGTGGGAAAAACATCTCAAAGGTTTCTCGTAAGAATCAACCAGCATGTTCCGAAAATCTTTAATGGTCGTTCGTAAAAACCTGCGAAAAATTACTTCTTTGCGATTGGACAATCACGAGTGCGCGAGAAATTATGAAGAAGAGAATTTTTCAGAATTAGTGAGAACGGAGAACTCTTTTTAGCTACATATTCTGGAAGCCTTATTCATTAAATCCTTAAAGCCCAGTTTATGTAAGCAGAAAAAGTTCGCATACCAAACTAGGCTTTTTAAGCTCTTATACTAAGTAGTTTTAAAGTAATTAGTACCTTAAATTTAAAAAAGTGTAGTTAAATTTTTATTGTTAGTTTTTACCGCGGGTTTATTTTAGTTTTATTTTAATCTAACAAATTTTATTAGTACATACAGCAAAGTTCTTTATTTTTAGTATTTAGTTAACTTTTACATTATTATTACGTCATTTTATATTTTTCAAACTTTAATGTTGTAACTACAGTATAGTTTTATTTTAATTTCAATTCAATTTAATTTATTAAAATACAATTTTTCACAAGACTTACTTGAAAGTACTCAAATAAATTTAGAAAAAAATGAAATGTATTTTGTTATAAATTTAAACTTTAAATTAATACTAACAAATGTTTATAGTATAATCAGATTTATGGTCGTTGAAAACAATCTTGCTTTGTATTATAATAACTTGAAAACTTGTTATGACTGAAAACTTTAGAAAAAAATAAGCAAATGCAGTGAATATTTTTTTAGATATATTTAGTTCAGATTTATTTCAAACGTTGACTTTTTAAGATGAATAACTTTAAAACTAATTTTTATTCATAGTAAAAATATTTTCTTTACAGCTAATAAAACACAACTAAAGGTATTAACACAAAAATGACTAAAGATACAATTGAACATAGAAACTTGATTGAGATAGTAAAAAGTGAATTTTTTGTTCAATTAAAATAAGTTTTATAAAACAGATTCATGATTTAAAAAACAACACAGTGGTTTTTTGAACAAAAACAAGGCAGACTAACAATATAAATTATAAAACAGGTAAACATTTCACAGTAAAAAATTTATCTTCCAACAAAAGTACTTTTAAGAATACTTTCAAAACAATTAAAATGTAAAATTACATTGATTGTTTTCGAAATATAACAATAGATATGATCGCTTTAGAATATAATTAAGAACATTTATTTTATGAGTTTTTTAATGTATTTAGATTGAGGATATTTTTAAAATGTATTTGTTAGTAGCTTGTACTTACTTAAAACAATATACTCATTGAAGTATAATAAAATCATTAGCATAAAGCTTTTAATTCCATATCTCAATATGTTGATTGCATATAAAAAATATTAAACATGTTGAAAGTAAAGAAAAAGAGCATATTTAACTACTTATAAAATAGAGCAAAACTTTGATTTCACAGGCTTTTTGTCAATTTTTTTAGCAGTATTTACATCTTGGTGTTCACTAACAACATCATAATCTTGTGATATTCCTCTGCAGTATTTACAACTGTTAGTAGGTTTGTTTCTGCTTGAAAACTTTTTAACTTCAATTCGGTCTTCTATTTTCTTGTGGAGCATTTCCTTAAATTTTTTTAAGTCTAAAATTAAAAAAGAATATAAAGATGTTTTTTGTAAAAAAATGTACAAGTTTTAAAACCTGAGGATTTTAAATTTAACAAATACAAAAATTACTACCAAGGCAGCACTACTCATTGAAGTTTAAATATTAAACAGTATTGTCAAGTTTAATTATATGAAACTAAATTTATTAACTATTTAAATTAGCTAAAAAAATTGTTTCACAAAGTCAAAGACTAAAATAAAACTTATTTGAGTATATCTTTAAATTTTTTTATAAATTTTTGTAACTAATCTTTATGTACAAGTTATAACTTGTATACAATTTTTTTAATTATCATTTATAATTTATCTTTTAAGTTTTAAACAAAGCAAATTTAAACTGCAGTTTTTCTTTTTACTAAGTATTACGAAATAAATTTCGAAAGTATTACGAAATAAATTTAATATCTCAGATGAAATTATAAAATTCAAACCATACATTTTATATAATTTATTTGTTATATGATTACGTATAATTTATAATTTGGCTTCAAGCTTAAAATTTTTACAATACTTTATAATACAAAGTTTTCCGAACTAAAATAGATAATAAATATTTCAAATAAAATTCAAACTTCAATCGCCAGTCGCTCTCTTACAGTCGTGCCTTTCATCCTTTCATCGTGCTGACTCAGCAAAATTCTGTAACAGCCAATCACGGCGCTTCTTTCCCGCTCTCGGCCAATCAGATGCCTCCTTTCTACCGAGTTGCTAACTCGCTTGCTCGATCTTCTATTTATTTTTCCTTCCTTTGGTAATTTGTGATTTTAGGTACAAAACACTAAGGCTATACACGATTTTTTTCTATTGTTAAATTGTAAATATAAAATAAAAGTTTAGATAAAATAATTATTTTAAATACATGTATCTATCTGAATGATTTAATATTCCTTTGATAGTTTGTGTTTAGGCTGTTAATGAAGTATCTTTTAAAAATACATGCATTTATATGGAAGGTATTTGTTTTTGATAAAAAAAAATATATCTATAAGCAACGGACGGATTTCATAAATCGTTTTTAGCAGGAAATTTTTCATTTAATATTAAGAAGTTATATACGCTCAAAAGAATGATGAAATTTAATACTTTAAAACAAGTGAATTAATTCTGCGAGATACGTATTTCATTAATCTTTTAATAACCATTTTATTCACCGAAGTCCAACTGGTGTTGAGTCTGGTTTCATTAATTTTCTTCTGACTTATTCCCAACTTCTCCATGGATAATATTGCAAGCGCCTCGCTAGTATGGCAATTTCCTAATTCAACTTTCCACGGGTATTTTCTGAAAATAAAAAAATTGTGAAAAATTATATGTTTGTGAAAATAACTATTTAAAGTGCGTTCTTTTTCTAAATAAAACAAATAAAGTAGTATAAAAAAGCAATATGTACTTAAAGTTTCACTTTGAAAGATGATTATCACTTCGGCTTTTTTAGTGATTGTAACTGATTGTTGATTAAACAGGGTTGCCACAGGTTTTTTGAAAAAAAATTCTAGGTTTACAAAATTTCTTCCAGGTTTTTGAAAGTACACGTTTTTGGTCTAATTTTAGCTTAAAATTAAATTTAAGAAAAAATATGTTAAATAGAATAAAAACACTGAAAAGATTCTGTATAGCTATTTCAAATTTAGTTTTTAATAAAACAATTTTGATGATGGCAAACAATTTGTTTTCTTTTGATAGATTTTTTGTGTGAAATCGAAATTGTACCACTAAACTTATAAAATTGTTTTTAATTCCAGATTTTTACAGGACTTTTGTTGAAAATTAGATTTTTTAAAGTTTTTTCAAAGTTTCTCAAACTCAAGGTTTTTCCAGGTTTTTTTTTAGCTAAGTAAAATTCAAGATTTTTCCAGGATGCTAGGTTTTGTGGCAACCCTGATTATGTTATGTTACTTAAAAATAAATGATATTGATGTTAAAAAAGACAACACACATGTTTTCTACTAGCAGTATACTAGTATAAAAGTTTAAAACATTTTTTCAAACTTGTAAAACACGTCATCGGCGGGAAGGTCACATGACAGCAGCCACTCTGACGTAACAATGTCTTCAACGGTCGCCCTCTCGCTTTCGTCCTTCGTCAGCATCCAATCAATCAACTGCTTGCAGTCACGTGACGCGTTGTTGGGAAGTGTGACGTCACAAGCGAGTATTAGCGGTTTTAGCTGAGCGATTGTGTCCGCTTCGAACGGCATTTCTCCTTTGGAAGTAATTTTGTTTTTTATAAATTGCTAATGTTACTGGGAAAAGTTTTGAGAAAATAATTTAAGCTATGACTATTAATGACTAACTTTACAATGAGTGTAAAAGTTTTTGAGTTCAAAATTTTATTGACTAAAACATCTGCTTTAAAATTTAATCAGTTATGACGTTACAACGAACCGTCTACCATGAAGTAGAGTAACACTCCCATTGCCCAGACATCCACCAGTTTGCCATGGTAACTGTCTCCCATAAACAGTTCGGGGGCGGCGTAGGGCGGAGACCCGCAGAAAGTTGACATGACGTCATCGTTACCACGGGAGAACGGTGCGCTGAAACCAAAGTCGCCCAGCTGTTGAATTTATGTATATATAAATATTTCTTTTTTTTTAAGTTTAGCTAATGTCATTGTTGTTATATATTACCTATACAAGTGCTTTAGTTATGTTAATAAAAACTTAATCGTTTACCCAAGTAAAACAATAATATGAATGAATATGCAATACATAAAAGACAAGCTTACATAATAAAAAGGGGAACTTTGATGGTTTTATAACTACAAAAACACTATAACTCTTTAATAAAACTTTAAGTTGTATAAAATTTTAAGCATTTAAACGCAAAAATTGTTCAAATAACAGGCAAAAGTGTAAAAAATTAAAAAAAACTAACCTTTATGTTGTTACCGTTTGTGAAAAGGATATTTTCTGCCTTGAGATCTCTATGGACTATTTTGTGGTTGTGCTTAAAATAAGCAAAGTTTGTAGGCTAGTTATTAAGTTTGAAAACAAATTAAAGCTAAATTATTTCAATTCAAACTTTTAATGAGCTTTTAATTTTTTTGTTCTTTCAAACTACTGTCTGGTTAATTTGTTTTTTAGTTTTTTACAAAAAAAGTAATATAACAATGGAAGATGCTCAACTTCAAAACAATATATTATCGTAAGTTACATTTGAAAAAAGTTTAATTAACAAGAAACGATTAAGTTACATTACAAACAACGAAAACTTTCATTATGTTTTAGTTTTATTAAAATAAATCCAGTTTGTGCTCTGCTTCAAGTTACAAAAAACCTTCAAGTACTTTTACAAAAATGATAAATTTTAATCATACCAATTGTTGCACGGCTCAAACGAGTTCATTGAATTTAGTTTTCGTATTGTGCACAGTTTAAAAAAAAGTTGAAACTCAATACAATATAAAAATTATTTATCATACCAGATGGCTGACACGATTTTTTTCTACAAGAAAATGATAGTATTTTTTTAGTTCGCACAAAACTAAACTTATCTATAACCAAAATTTTTACTAACCTAATACGTACAGCTTAAAAAATATAATTTACAAATCGAATACCAGATGTTGCACTGCTGAGACGAGTTGCGCGAACGCTTCTCTCGCTTCGTACTCACTCATCCTCCCCTTACTTGAGATCCTCGTTGCCAGATCTTCACCGCACAGCTCCATGGCTATGAACAGCTTCGTCGGAATGTGGATCACCTTGAGTTGTAAAAAAACGTTGTTTGTAAAAAAAGAGTTCAGTCTGTTTTAGATTTAAAATTTTCACATTGGAAGAAAAATATGTTTGTAAAAATCAGCTGTTTGCACTTGAGTAAACACTAAAAGCACATTGTTTCTAAACATTCAAAATAACTTTAAAGCTTTGATTTCATCACAGCTTGTCCATAAAGTAAAAAAGCTTAGTACATTAAGATTGCATCGCCTAAAAAACTACAACTTTTTAAGCAGCATTTCAAACACAAAAATACTACATGGTTTTTTATAGCTTGAAATTTAGTTAAGCTAAATAACAGAAAAATAACAATACAGAACAATGTATACACTTTATTTAGTTTGTTATTTACAAGTAAAATTATATCAACGTGATTAAAAAATCTCAGAAAATTAAAATACAGAAATCTGTTGCTGTAGAAAGTATTAATAGGCCTATAAACAGTTTTATTCAATAGTACAAACTTTAAAACCTCGAAAACTTTGATGATGTTGGGGTGATGAAGTTTTTCCAGGTTGACTACTTCGTGAGACAACAACTTTTTCGTTTTCTTGTCCAAATACGCCTTTTTGATAACTTTCACCGCAATTTTTGCTGTTGAAAAGGCGCAGTTGGTATCAAATGAATTACACATAAAGAAATCAAAATTTCTTATGATGGTTCATAAACAATTTTCAAAAGCCTCAATCACTGGTATTTTAACTAATCGGCAATTACAAGTTTTAAAAATCTTATTATTTCAACAGTATTAAAGTAAAAACCAAACAATATAAAACTTGTGCATTTCAGTTTTTTCATATATGAAGTGTTTTTAAGATAAAAATTATATTTAGATTTTCTGAAAAATGTAATTCTTATGAGAATTTTTTTTTGCTTCAGTAATCATGTAAATCAAAACTTTAAATTACTTGTTTAAGTCACAATTTTTTAAATTTTAAAATCAACAAAAATACTTACTTGAAAAGCATACTTGTCAAAAATGTTTAGAGTCTATTATAGTTTACAAAAACTTAAATAAGAGTTGTAAAGTATACTGTTTTCAGAAAAAAAGTTTAACTAAGTATATAAGTAAAACGTTAAACTTATGTAACAATAGCTATCTATCTAAAGTTGGTTACCAAAAACAATTTGATTAAAATTAAGCTGTCAAAAACAAAAACAATGCCTATCAATTGTTTGTCTAAACACTCCTTGTTGAAAAACATAAAAGTTAAATAAACATGAAGTTGTAATTACTTATAGTACAAGTCTTTAACAAAAGTGCCTTTAATAAACTGTTCAAATTTTAACAAAAAAAATTCAATCTTCAACATACAACATTATGTTTACTATACCTATTTTTTTGAAGTAAAAACAAATCAAAAATTTATAACACAAGAATCTTGGGACATGGATTATTTAGTTTTAGCAAAAAATATATAATAGCTTTGAATATAAATTTATTGTAAGTAACAATTTTTTAAGTAACATTAAACAAGTATTGAAAATTTATATAGGAAGTTGTATGTTTTAAAATTTCTTATGCCTTGAAAACTATTGATAAGCTTATTTTATAACAAAACTAAATTTAAAATTAAATACACTAAGATCAAGAGAAGATTGGCTTTCAGAAAATTTACGCTCAATGACATAAAACTTAAAAAAACTTTGTACAAACTTTGGCAAAGAAAACTAATATAACAAAACTTATTCAATACTTAAACACTTGGCTATTTTTTAAATATGATAATTTTAAGTACTAAGCACTTTATTATTGGGAAATGAATAAATGTTAATACTTTACAATTATAAACTTAAAATAACTTGAGAATTTATTTAATTTTAATATCAAACAATTTCAACTCTATTTTTCGGTAATTATTATCTATTTTCTAAGTAAAAATAAATGTACAAAAGAATCAAAAAGTTTAATTTAGTCATATATTCACAATACAAACTACTAACAACCAATATATTTATTGTTTTACTACAAAAAAGCAACATAACTAATTAAAAATTCATCAACTAAATTAAGACTAGTTTGCTTTGAAAATAAAACAAAGCTAAAGGTTATAAAAAAAAATATTGATTTCTTATTAACCAAGTTGTCTTTTTACTTTGTAATTGAAAATAAAAAAATAAAACTTTGGCTTCTACATTTTTGTTATCACTTTTAAGCCTTATCTTGTTTTTTTTTTATGGAGCAATTTTTTTTTAATTTAGTTAAATCAAAAATAGAATTTTCTTGGTCAAACTAAAGGTGTCACCAAAACAAAGTGTTTTTTGAAAAACTAAACTTGGCATCATTTAAAGCTTTACATTTAAAACCATAAAGTATTATGACACACGCCCAACTAACTCAATCAACAATAATAAATGTTGATTTGAAAACAAGGTTTTCTTGGTCAAGCTAAACTTGATACCAAACAATTACACATGTTTCATGATAAAAATGCCATTTAAATAATTCCTAACACAACATAACCAACACTACCTTTTGTGTTGGTTATATTAAAAACAATAAAAATGTTGATTAGAAAACCAAGCTAAACTTTATATTCAATACCAATACCAAACTATAATACTACAAATGTTTTATGATAAAATGCCATTTAATAATTTCTAAGATAAGTAAAATCTACACTACCTTTTGTTATGTCATGAACAGCAGTAACGACTTGTGAGAAATTTCCTCTCCCAATCTCCCCTTCAAAGGAGTACAAACCGATCCTTTTGCCTGCTTTCACTTCACGCTGCCTGCCCTTGTTGTACTGAAACTGCTTCAGCTGCTTCGTGAAATCAAACTCTTCGTCTGCAAAGATGTAATAAACTTCTTTTTGTTACATAGGTTTTTATTATCATTAAAACTAAAAAAATACAAAAACTGTTCTAGCAGGTCAAAGTACTTAAAAAAACTTAAAGATATAAATAATTTATATTAGAGCAAAATAATTATAAAACACGCAGCAGTTTACTAACAAGTCAATAAAGATCATATTTTCAAAATATTAATATAAAACAGCTTAAATTTGATTTTTTAAGATAATTGTATTTAGCTAAATCATGTCATGATCTCATGGGTAAGCAACTTTTGTTTAGCAGACCGCATTTTGGCCCACCGGCTAAAGTTTTCCAACCCCTGTTTTTTGTTGTATAATAAATTTTGAATAAGTTTATATTATACTCTAATTGAATTTTTTTAGTTGCAAAATCTGACTACTTTATTTTGTTTTTAAAAACTGTAATAATAAAACATCATTTTATAATGAAATACTATTAATTGTATTGTTTGAAACATAATTGTTGTAAAATATTGTTCTTACCATTTGAAGGTTCTTCCATGCTTGAAAGTTTTGTTTACATATCAATTTTTCGATGATCTTTTTAACATTTTTAGATAAATCTAAAAGAATTATAGCTGCAATAAATAATTGTTTCAAAAATCCCAAACTTTTTTCCAAGTTATATTTTAGGATAACTTTGTTTATCTGGATTATTTTTTAGTCTTAGGCAAAACTGGTTTGAACTTAATTTTTTCTTAATTTCTTTTTTAAATTTTGTATATTTAAAATGTAAAAAAATAAATCCAAATAACTATGCTTGAAGTTTTTATAGCTAACTTACAAAGACTGTTATTTATTCAAGCTGACTTTAGTTATTCATATCAATTTGGTAAAACACATTAAGACTGAACAATCATTATAGCACTAAGTTTTTTAGTTGGTTAATAAAAAAATAACTAACAAAAATAAATTTCATAAGTTAGTATGTACAAATAAATAAAACTTCAATTTTAAAAACAATGTGAAATTGTCTAAAAATATAAAAAATGTTTGAATATATTTTTATAATCTAATTTATTTTTTAAGTAAAAATTATATTTTAAACTCCAGGTTATTTCAGGTTTTTCAAGAACTTCTGGTTAAAAGACCACCCTGAAAATGATTTAAGACAAACTGGCAAATGCTTAAAAATTACTGTTTGGCTATATTTCCTTACAAGGTTAATGCAGAGTTTTTAACAATATTGTTCTCTACTATTTAGTAAACTAATTCAAGAAATCTGTTTAATCTTTAATCTGAATTTAACTAAACAATGTTAAAGAATACTAGTTGTAGAACTAAACTGACAAAAAAGATGAAAAAATAACAGAATTAAACACTATATACGGCTAAAATTTAACATCAAACATTATTAAGACCATGTTGTATTAAAAACATACTAGTCTTTGTGAAATTAAAAACAAAACAAAATTCTATATTAGTCCTAAAAAACACAATTCTGTGCACCCTAAGCTCACAACAGCTTAATTTTTGTCAATAAACTTTTGAATAACTTATTGCAGATGAAATCAATTTATTCAATATTTATTTTAAAATATAATTTAAAGATAAAAAGCTAATACATCAACAAAACTAATTAAATTTTTTTTATGGTAGAAACTCATCAGTCTTATTTTTCCTTTACAACAATAATTTTTTTGAAGGTTAAGTAAGAGATTATATTTTCTTAATTCCTTTTATAAATTATAAATTTAAAAATATGAAAAACATAACTTTCCTTTGCAACAAAAGCTACATTATGGTACTAACTATGGTTTTAATTCATAATCAAAAATGTGGGAAAAAACCATTTTTAAAAATTCAAATTTCTCAACAGTCTTTTAGCTATGTAGTATATCATGTTATTAAACTGAACCAATTTAGTATCATATAATCATATAATAACAAAAACCTAGCCTGAGTAGTCCTAAAATATTCTTAATTTCCAACTAGCCCAAAATATCTAAAAAACACCAAACTATTCAAAAAAATTCAAGCATTTAAAAACTAGCCTTAGCAGCTTTAGATAAGATAAGAAAAAAGCTAAACAATCTTACTATTAATACTTATAATACAATCTAATTTATTCATCTGCATCAACGTTGACAGTTGGGGGACCTTCAAAGTTGGCCATTGTATTTCCTTAACAACCTGATGCAGAATTTGTTTAGCACGTTCCTGATTCCCTGGCTCCAGATGGCCTTGTTCAGTCTGGTTTCAACTCTGACATCTTTGGTTCCCATCATTTTGGTGGCAAATTTTTTAATCTCTTTTACTGCACGTGGGGCACGCTTATAAGCACATAGAAAGAAGTATATATATTTTATCAAAATATGTTATGCTCTACAGTTTATGTTTATACTCATAACTATTTTTATATACTTAAAGGATAAGAAGTATGTTACTTATAGTAATTTTATCGCTTCTCTCTTTTTGTTTAGTTATTGACCTGTTTTTTGCAATTTCGTAGCTGATCTTGGAAAAAGGGCAACAAGAATAATATGAAAGTACATTATTGCAAAAATTTACATCTAAGGCAGGAGACAGTATGGTGCCCATGGTAGACTATGGTTTATATGATCAATATTGGCAGAAATGCAATTAAAAAAGAGTGCATACCTTTTTTCTTTTAGATTTAATTTCCTTGTTTAATTTTTATTTCAAATACAGTTTTTATTGGTCTTAAAATTTTATTTTTATTGTGATTTTAAATAGACCTGCTCAAAAATTGTTTACAATATATGGTTTGAGGATCAATAATTAAAATTTCTTCTTCACAACAATCAATTTACCATAGCTTTGAACATTAACATTTTATTTCTTCAATTTATATGAAGAAGATATGTATGACATGTATAAAATGTGGAAAGGAATAAACGCTGCACAAAGGTTTAATTGTGCCCAAATGGACACTTTTGCAAAAGAGGTCACTTTTGAACAAAGTATCAATTTTTCAGGATAGAAAGAATATAAAATACAAATAAAAAATACTGACCAAAGATGGAGTTAGGGGTAACAGTGATAGTAATAAATTTTAAAACAAAAAATAATAAATTAATTTATAAAATAAATTAATTAACCAACTAAGGGTATAAGGAATAGTATAAAAAATAAATATAAAATTTAAAAAAAAATTAAATAAGAAGAAAAAAAGTTATCAAACAAGGGTAAGGGTTAGGGGTAACAGTGATAGTTGAAAGAAAATGAATCATAAATTTAAAAATAAGAAAAAAAAAGTCAACGACCAAGGAAATAAGACTTAGGGGTAACAGTGATAGTAATAAAAAATAAAATAAAAAAGTTCCAACCTGTGTAAAAGTGTCCCTTTGTGCATTTTTGACACCTACCCATATAACATACATAAATAAGTAAAACAGGTAATTTTACACTACTTTCTTATTGTATGTTTTGGTTTTAAAAACTACTTTAAAAAAACCAAAATATAAAACCAAAAAAATTTACACTTCTTTTTATTCTATTTTAGCATACTTTAGTTGCTGAGAGGAACATGAGATAAAAATGTAAAAACTGGCTTTTTAGATGACTGGAAACTAGAAATGAAAACTTTAAATAAAATATTTCTTAGCTTTGAACAATAAACTGTTTTAAACTTATTATCATACCTATTCTTCTATTATCAAAGACAGTAAAATCATTCTTTCCTGTAAATGTTGATTTTTTCTCTTTGCAAGTCGCTGCAAAAGAAGCAAGTGCTGACTTTATTTTAACATACTACGTATTTAAAAAAAATCTTTTATATTTAATTAGTATCGTTTTATTTTTTGAAGTATGTATAAACCCATTATCATTTTATATTTTTTCAATTATACGAGCTATGATTATTATAGAATAAGTTAACTTCAACCGCAAGTAGCTAGTTGATCAAATTGCAGATATTTGTTTGGCAAACTGCTTCCAATCTTTCAGAGTTTGGTTAGGTCTAAGGGTGAAGTATCCTTCGTTGCAAAAGTATTTAAATTCTCTGCCTGCTAATGGGCGATCTAATATGGAATTTTTTCAATTGATTATTTTGGCAGTTGGTAGCAAACAGTTTATAAGATCATTTGAAAAGGTTTAAAAACTTTAAGTGGTTAGATAAAAGACATGTTCAAAATTTTTGGATTAAATTAAAAAAATTAGTTGAAGTGATCAGATTTTTTAAAATAAGTTTGACTTTTTAAATACTAATTGAGTAAGATAAAAATGTTACATTATAAAAAATCTGTTTGTAATAATAAGAATTATGGGCTTGTAATATAACAGAAAGTATTTTGCCTAAAATTTTAAATTGTTTTAATATAATTAAGTCATTTAAATTTTCTTACTGATTAGTGTATCAAAAATAATAACTTAATCTTTTAACTGAACACTGAACATAAAATAAATTATATCTTTTATTATTAATAAAATCTATTAATAAAATAATTTATAAAGTGTTTGTTTGAAAACAACTTTTTAAAAACCACGAACTTTTAAAAACCTAATATCAAAGTGTGGATATTTAGAAAAACATTTAATCAAAAGTACACTTTAATATTTTAAAAGTGGTTATTTTTGAGGTAATATATTTTACATAAACTAAATGCTGTTTAATCACTTTTTGCATCAAGAAATGTTAATTTAGAAGAATTAAGCTGCATCCTCCTATTTAGTCTTCTTAAAAAAAAATTCTATAATTTGGAAAAAAAAAATTATATTTATAATATCAACCAATCTAAATTTAGTCTTAATCTTAACATACTTCTTTCGCATAAAGCTAATTAATGTTTTAATTTATGAAAAACCATTACTGTTATGGTAATGACTGCTTAAAAAACAAAACTTAGACGCATACACTTTTAGTGTTTAAACTTTCGTGGCCCGAAAATTTTCCTTGTCGCTTTTTGTCATTTATTAAATTGTTTTTATACGCACTTAGTAGTTTACACTCCAGTGAAATTTATTAAAACTAATTGTAATTTTTAATTCAATCTTTCATTGAACTAAACAAAAGTTACTAAATAAAAACTTTAGTTAACGTACTTTTCTACTTATATACAAACTGTTTTTATGTAGATTTTTTGAAAGGAAGACATTTTTGCACAAGTGACAAATTTTTTACGAGGGTAATAAAAAAAAATAAAAAATATTTATACAAAAAAAACCTGACCAAGGGTTTGGAGTGATAGTAAAAAATAAATAAAAAACAAATTAATAACAAAATTGTTAAAAAAAACCGACAAAGCTTAAAGATTAGGGTTGACAGTAATTATAAAAAGTAGAAAAAAAAATTAAAAAGAAAAAAATTACAAGAAAAAGTTACTGACTTATGTTTAAGGTTAGGGATAACAGTGATTTTTAAAAAAAAACGCAAAAACAAAAGAAAATAATAATAAGAAGAATGAAAGTAACCGGGTAAGAGTTAGTAGTAGTGACAGTGATAATAAAAAAAAAAAACAATAGCTAAACAAAGTAAAAAAGTTTCAACCCGTGCAAAAGTTTGTTTGTAGAAAAATTAACCAGTCTCCAGTTTTATTATTAAGGTCATGGGCTATCATGACTTTTAAGTTAGTTGATTATGAGGGAATTATAGTAATAAACTTAAACTAAAATAATAACGAAATATTACGTTCTTATTGTTTTTAATCTTATCCTGATATTCATTTAAAAATTTTTGAATAAAAACAGTTTCATTTATTGTATAATACTTTAAAAATTTCAAAAAACACCTTTCGTTTAACAACAAAAATTACTTGCGCTACGAGTTTACACTTGAAATTTTAATTTAATGCTTAGTAATTAGATACTTTATTGTTGTTCGTTTTTTCACATTTTTATGCTTAGAATGTTTTTTAATGATTATTAAAGCTGTTCTATTAACTGCAACCCGTGTAAAATATTTTCTTAGAAAACCGGACTGTAACTTGCACAATGATTTATTAGACCCCTTTTGTTATCTAATATTTAATCTTTAATATTTATAGTTTACTCAAAAAAGGTAATGAGATTATACTAATAAAAGAGCGACATTTAATTAAGGCAAAAGTTATTTTAAGAACTTTATAAAGGGCTGTATGGTGAACTATGGAAACCCTGTACTAAACTATGAAGTTTTATACATTATGTAGTGTTGTTTGTTGGTTGTTAAGTATTAAAATGAAACAGAAAAAAAAAACTCGTTTGTTATTGTGCCAGGTCTTTAAACAAGTCACTGTGAAGGTAGTTGATAAACCTGCACTTGTGACAATCCTCTTATAGGATTCCAAATTTTGATCTTGTTCCATGCATGTTATGCATACCTGGGAATTAAAAAAAAAATTGAGCATTCTAATTCTAAAAGTATATAGAATACAATGCTAGATTTTTATATTTATTCTAAATAAGTTAACAAAACTACAAAACTACACAACTTTATATTAGTCTAAAATTACAGCATTTATATCAACAAAAAATCGAAATTAAACAAAAAAAAGCAGGCACCATTTTTTAAACATAAAAAGTTCTAAAAGTATAAAGAATACAGTGTTAGATTTTTATATTTATTCTAAATAAATTAAAAAAACCATAAAACTACAAAACTTTATTTTGTCTAAAATTATAGCATTTATATCTACAAAAAAATCGAAATAAAGCAAAAACAAAAGCAGGCACCATTTTTTAAACGTAAAAAATTTGCCTAATGTTAATCATATGCTCTTTGTCGGAATGGTAACATTTTTTCAGTTTTCCAAGATTGTCTTGACCAACCACGCGTGGCGCCGTTTTCACCTAAAAACTGACTTCAACGATGCTCTCTTCAATCCGAACCATGACTCGCTCGCAATAAGTGGTCACGATGTGTACGATCGGAGCCACTAAGTTAATTTTGATGCTGTGCTTCTTGGTTGAGCACTGCAGTTCGGCAGTGAGAGCTCGCCTGACAGCATCAGTGCATTTGTCAGCGAAGCAACGTAGTTTGACGTCCGCCCTGTTTTTCATTTTGTTCGGAGTTAGCTTTTTATTGATGCTCTCCCCCAAAATACTTTGCTCAATATCGCTTATATCAAGCTAGTCAAGCACTGAGGGGTCATCAACTGAGCCTGTTTGAACTTATTGTAAGACGCCCTGTTCTTCGCACTCTCCTCTTTGCACATGTCGTCCAAATGCTAAGCGGTCTTCGTGCAAAAAAAAATTAGTAAGTAAAAGAAAATTACTTTTTAAAATAAAATTGTTAAGTCTTTCTGTAAAAAGTTGTAATCGTGTTTTTTCTTTAACTGCTTTTTTTTATTAAACTCATTAGTTTACTTTACAATAAGTAAATGAAAAAAGAAAACTTATTTTAACATAGGCAACCGTAAATAGTTAAAGCACACTTCCTTAGGTTTTTTATAAACATAACATGCAGATCTGGTGTTGCCGGATTTTAAAAATATTAATCAAGATTTTCAAATTAAACAATATACTTTAAATCTAAGTGTTCTGTGACAACAATCATTCTGAAATATAGAAAAATAAAAGTAATTTATGTTTACTTAAAAATGTCAAAACATAACAATTTCTTGGCTATTTGCTTTTAAAGAAAATTTTTACGGAATCTTATAGGTATTTGAAGTTATTAATTTAAATTACTTTTTTTTTCTTTTGAGTTCGGGTTTATTGGGTCGTAGCTAGAACCCATAGAAAAAGTGAGATATTTTGGTAAGTTAAAATTCTATACAAGTAAATAAAAATTGTTTTCTGAATCTTCAGACCTTTTTTAACACAAATATACAACTTATTTTTGTCATTAATTAATTTTTACAAGTTAAAATTTCTTCAAAAAAAATCGAATACTTGGCAATCATTTCATTAAATGCTGCACTGCAACGTTTCGTTTCAACCAACATCATTTTGTGTTTTCAAATAAGGGGAATGTTTTTGTTACCCCTATATTTCATTACAAAAAAAGTAAGCTTGTACTATACTACTAATAATAGATCAAAACTAGATTAATTAGTATTCTTTGTCACATTATTTAAACATTGATAGCTGCTTTTCTTCTTCATCTGCTATTTTATTTAATACTGAAAACTAGAACAAAAGTGTTGATGAGAAACAGATTATCATATAATTAAAATTAGTTTCAATTGTTTCTTGGTGAAATGAGTTCTTCCAGATTTATGACAATTGAAATTTGCTTACAATTTGCAATTTATGATTGCCAAAAAACCTGAAATTTGAAATATTTTGAATAAAACCTATAGTTTTAAACAAAAAGCACAAAAAAACCTGGCATTTTAAACAACTTTTACATGATAAGTAGTAAAATTTAGATCTGACACCAAATCTATCAGAAAGATAAAAGTTTTTTGTCATCATTAATTTTTTTTGTTATAAAACATATTTAAAGAAGCATTAGGATAACTTTTTAATGTAGTTATACTATGTAACACAGTTTTGCCAAAAGTTTTCCAAAAATTTGCCAAAAACATTTGCAGGGTTGCCAAAAACCTAGAATCCTGGAAAAACCTGGAATTTGACAACTTAGGCTAAAAAACCTAGAATTACAATCAAAAATCACTAAAATCCTAGAATTTTGAACAAAAGCCACTAAAAACCTGAAAAAACCTGGAATTTCAAACAAATTTTGGTTATGCTTAACTTTAGGTGAGCATGCTTTGGTTCAATATACAGAAATTTGTCAGTTTTATTTTAATAATTTTCAATGTTATTTTGACTTAATCTGAAGCTCTGCTTATATACTTATATTACTGAATGCAATTTTAGCTGGCACCTTAGGTGGTTCTTCAACGTATATAACAGTGTCATTTCAACAAAGCA
>NW_028139510.1:0-67637 GCF_965202585.1 Thalia democratica
GCCTTGATGTATTAATAAAAAAACAAAAATATGAAACTATTTGTAACTTGTGAAACTTAAAAGCGTGTTGGTTGCAATTACTTAACTTATTTAACTTTTTTTTTGTAATTATTAACTTGTCCTTTAAATGTTTATGATAAAAAGTACTCTGAAACTTAAAATAAATTCTATCACTTTTTTTTAATTCGGACTTGTTTTGAAACTATTTAGCGCAAAAAAAACTATTAATTAACAGTACAGTATAACTAATTAAAACAACTGTATTGCTCTGAATTGTAATTTTTTTATTCAATGTTTATCACTATTGCAATTTTTTATTCTACTTTGAAAGTAATTCTAAATTGTTAAGTAAATCATAATCACTGATAAATAAAACTTGACTGAAAGTAAAAAAACTAAAATAGATAAATTATTTTCTTTTAGGCAAAACCAAGCTCTTACTTATTAATTTTATTCGATTATACTTTTCATACACATAAAATCATTTTAACCCGAATAAATACAAATTACGTAACGGATTCAAAATGTAAAACCATAAGTTTTGTGATCAAACAAGAATTATTCTTAAATTTTTCCTGTTTTTTTTAAAGTAAAAAAATAATGAATAATATTTCAATTTGACAGAAAGATATTAAAACGAGCGTCGCTTTTTTCAGTTTTAAAAACAACGCAGCACTCACAAAAGGTGTTGGAATTTTCCATTAAAGTTTTAGTTTGTATAAAAAAATAGTTTTGATGCTGTTACCTACTTATTGTTGTTTGCTTTGGAACAACAAAAATAAGTTTAAAAGTTCAACAATTAAAAACTACAAACACAAATACTTTATACAAAATCATATCGAAAGCTTTTAAACTTTTATTCAGCTAGTTTTTAATCTATACTTTCTTTTTATGAGTAATATCGATTTTTAAGGCATGCAATTAAGCTTGTAGATCTTTAATTATATTTGTTTAAATCCAGTGTGTAGTTTTATACCTTTAGTGTCAAACTAACAAAGAAGCACTCAAAAGTATATCAACATATTTCAAATTATACATGTTTCTCCTCAGAAATATTATAAATTTAACGTTGTATCACATAAAATATTTTATATATTTTCACCTGGTAGAAATTTAATACTGTATTTAAACTTGACTTTTTTTATATTTAAAAGTCTATTCAAATCAGATAGCTATGTACAGCTTATAAACATTTTAATGTATTTCAAAATTTTATCTTATGTTTTAAGTAAAACAGTATAGCCTAAACCAAGCTTGAACTTGCTAATATTTGTTTAGCTGAAGTTTTTAATAATAGAAACTACAAACTTGATTACGGAGACATGATATTTTACTTTGGTTAATTTCTTCGGATTGTTTTAAATTTTCAACTTGCTCTCTTAATTGCTCTATTTTGTCATCTGCGACCTAAAACATTTGTTTATATTAAATAAACCAAGCAGAATAATAAAATTTAACGGTTAACAGTATACTATTACTACTACTATAAAGTTTTCATAATTAGTTTAATTTTGATTTCATGAAACAAATTTGCTTAACTTTAAACTATTGTTTACTAAAAACTTGTTTTAGCTCATTAACTTCTAAAACACAGCCTCGATTTTAAACTTAGTTTACAAAAATAAATCTCTAATACTTTTTTTTAATTATAGCATTCTTAATATGCACTAAAAACTATTAAGTTTTGTGATTGTTGAAATTATAGCTACTGATGTATGAAAGGAACAAATGTACAGCCAACTTTTATTGGTTAAAAAAGTCTAATTAAGCATTTTTGTTTTATTTATTACTAAACTTATTATAATTATATTTTATAATCATTTAACTTTTTTCTTTTGTTTTCCTGAGGTTTAAACAAAAACTGGGTTTTGCTTGAATTTACCAAAGACAAAGTTTCTCGTGAATTTTACTAATTACTTAGGAAAATTATCAACGGTATTTCGTAGAATTGAAAATACCAAGCTTTATCAAATATTACAAAGCTGCAAAGATTTATCTTTTAAATTAAACACATCTCTTAACAAACACATTTTTGTTCAAATAATTATTCTAAACAACTTTCTTGAGCCTCTAAAAACTGAGTGTTCATGCTTTTATTCATTGTTGTATTGTTTATTGTGCAATGTTGGACTCAGGCATCAAAATCTAGGCCTTTTAAACAGCACATACAACAAGAAAAAATAAAAACAAAAAACTTATTTTCCACAACTTAACACTAAAATGATAACAATATAACAAAATAAATAAACCAAAACGACTAATATTTAATTAAAATTTTTCAAAACATAAGACTCACGATTCATGTCTAACAAGCTTTCTAACAGGAAATTCCCTTCGTTAAAAACGCTACACATTTTGCATTAAAATTATTTTATAAAGTTTTAAACATAAATTTTTAAACAAATCTAACAAATTATATATTAATTATTATATTAGTTTAATTATTATATAAATATATTCCAAACAAATCAAACTTGCACGAGGTCGGCGATGTACGGGTCGTCGGGCTGGCTGCTGACGTAACACTGAACACTGGAGGGCGGCAGAGAGGCGTCGATGTTCATCCGCTGCCTTCTGAACGGAATCGTTCTCTTGCGCCCGCCTGCGGATAAATGAATAAAGAATAAATATTCAGCAAAATGAGTTTTGACTGTTTATGTTCATACACTTTTTAGCTTAAAGCATTAATTATACCAATTTTTACAGCTTTAACTATTAGCCTTTAATTATTAATTATACAGAAATATTAATGGCTTTTGATGACTGTTGAAATAAATTTTAATATTAAACCAAAATACTAACATGTAGCTACATCTTTTTTGAAAATCTAAAACAAAAACAAGTCAAAAATAGGTCTATATTATAAACAAGTTGACATAAAAAATCTCGAAAACAAATAAACGCAAAACAAACCGGGAGTCTGAATGACTGCCTGGAGGTTCTTCTCCTGCAGCTTGTGAATGTTTTCGGTTTTTTCCGCCGATTCCTTCTCAACAACCTTCAGCCTGTGTACGTACTGCGTGTTGAGGAACCTCAGGTCCGCGTTCTCGTGCTCAAGCTTCCTCGTAGTAAGTTTCAGACCTGAAGATGTCATAATATGTTTTAATGTTTACTGCAGATACGAATAATTCTAATAACATTAAAGCCTTCATATATTTAGACTAAAATTTCATGAAACCAGTGACACTTTACCTGAAAATCCTGGAAAAACCTGGAATTTGACAATTTAGGCAAAAATAACCTGGAAAAACCTGGAAAAAATTTTGAAAAAAACAAGTGGCAACCCTGCAGTGATCTGTTTTATACAGAACTCTTTTTTAGTAAACTATTATATATTATTTCAACTTGTTGTAAGTTTCATGTATTTATTTTTACATGAACAAAACAATAAACACGTGCTGCCAGTAACAATATGAATAGGATTTTGGTGACTTCGTTGTAAACAGGGCTGTCTTTAACCTAGAAGTTTTAAACTTATATTTCTTTTGAACTGGGTTGAGACTAAACGCATGACAATATAAGTGTAACAAAAAATAATAACTAGAACAACCAGCAACCTTAATTGCAATCAGTGAAAGTCACAACTCTACTTATGTAAACAGCCTTTGACGCTTCACTTTTTTTTTGACAATAAATTAAATTTGTAATTATTCATACTCGTCAGCATAACAAATATTTTTATTAAAAAACATAAAAGTCAGGGCCTAAAATATAAACAGTACTAATTCAAGAACAATTTTAATAATTTAAAAATATGCGTGTGTGTCATAGCATTCGAACAGTTTACAGTGAAATAACAATTCACTGAAAGAAAAAAAAATCAACTTAAAATTAATGAATCTTGTTTGTTAAAACATTTAACTTGGGCTAGCCGACTATAAAATTTGTAGTACTGGTGATAATGACAAAAGTAAACATTACTTTGAAGCAGTAGTGCTAAAAAGTATATACAAGCAACGCTAGTAAAACATTTCTTGCCTTTAGGAATCTTAGTTAATAAATACCTTTTTACTAGTATCACCAGTCTTTTCATGGCTAAGTACATTTACCTGTAAGTAGTATAATAAAACATTTGAAAAATAAACAAAAAATTTCAAGGCAATTTTTAAAAAAAAATTGAAATTTTCTAAGTGTTTATTTAATTTGTGAACAAAGATTATTATTTTCAATGATACTACTGGAAGGAAAACATATACTTTTAAAACCAAGACCAAGACTTGGTTTTGTTTTTGGGCTTTTTTTAAGAATCAGAAACTCAATGTTTGAATGTTCAAGTTAACAACTAATAGTGATACCTTTTATATGTGACTAAATGTCTAAATTTTTACCAGACGTGATACAGACCAAAATAGTACATAAGGTTATTGCTAATCTTCTAAATCACTATTTTATGTATGTTGTGCATAATTAATTGTAACTCTAACCTTAAAACTCTTCAAAATCGCACCCATCGAAATGGAAATAAATGTAGTAAAACACAAAACTCAATCCAAAATGTCTAACAAAATATTCTTTAAACTAAAATAAAATTTAAGGGTTGTTTGGGCATTTTTTCACAAACATTAAAGATTAATGTATAAACTATAAGTATACTGTCAGTCAGTTTTGTTAAAACCTGCCAACACAAATATATGGACCACAATTTGTCTATCTTCATTTTTCTCTGAAAATACAAAACTTTATTAAAAATCCATCTTTTTTAACTTTTTTTAGCTCAAGACTGTATTTTTTTAGGAAAGATTCTTTATATAGTTTCAAAATTTATAGAAATAGAATTTTGAACACATCAAAAAAAAAAGATGATTAAATGTTTTTTACTAAGCTGTTTTTCTACACAAAATATCAAAATATTACTTATGGATTTACAATGAAAATTCAAAAAGAATACTTAAAAAACGAAGGTAAACATAGATTTTAATGAAACAGTCTGCTGAACTCACTAGCTTTTATTGCTTACACCTCAAAGGATCTTTGAAGTTAGTTAATCAGTTAACTAAAAGTAACTTATAACTAAGATTAGTCTACAACAAAAGATAAGTAAAAACCAAGGTTGACTCCTATGAATTTAAACTTACAAAAAAAAGTTTTGTTACCTAACAACAACAACACTAACTAACCATTATGTGTTTTTATAGAACGTTGAAGAAAATATTTCAGTTAAAGTTAATGCAACACAGATTGTACGCAAAAAATTCTTGTTTTAGACCAGTTTAGCATGATATTTTTTCAAAGTAAGGAAAATTCCCTTTAAAAAATATTTTGGGTATCAGGGGGTCTTAATTAGTAAAACAACAAAATAAAAATATTTTATAAAAGCTATTTTAGAAAAATAAAATAAAAACTAAAGTATTTTTCAACATCTATCAATTGCTTACCCAGCAACTTGAGTATTTTTAACTTGTCATTTTAATTTGTGCTTCAATGAATAGTTGTCTTTATCAAATTTTGGGGCTTGGTTGCATATACAACAGAAACATAAACTAAAACTCTAAAACTTTCAAGCACAAACACTGAAAAAACTGATGTTTTGCAATCTTTTTCAAAATATTTATTTAGCCAAGAGTTTCCCAAAGTAAGCGGTACCTCCCCTGAGGGGCGATTTTAGTAAGTTGGGGGGCAAAAATATGTAAAGGGGCTAAATGGTGGGGGGGGGGGCAATTTTAAAACAATTGAAACTTACATTAGATATTCCTGAGTTGCAGATGAAGATCAAAATAATAAATAAAAGGTATTAGGTGTTTTAAATGGTAGTCTTGTTGGAGGGGGCAAAAGCCTTTTTAATTTCTTCAAAGAGGGCAATTTAAAAATAAAAGTTTGGGAAATTCTGATTTAGCCTGATGAGCACAAACCCTGAAACAAGTTGAAATTTTCAAAATACATATAATTTCTCTAGATTATTTGTAAAATATTTGCATAAACAAATAAGTAATAAAGTGTGCAGTAAAATTTATAATACTACATTAGTAGTACATTTCAAAACAACATTTACACATTACATATTTAATAAGACATAGTCTTAACCACTAAGCTATCAATTAGATTAAGAGAATTTATTAAGATATATATATACAGTTAGTTATTTAACAAAACTTATACCACAAAAACTAAGTGCTTCTTTAGTGAGAAAATATCATTAGTCTTGTAAAAAATCAAAAAAATATTACAAGACACGTTTCATTATCATTTAACTTTATTGTACTTTTGACCAAGATTTATCAAAAAATATATCTTAGTAAATTAAACTCAAATAAACTTTTACTGCAGTCAAAAATTTTATAAGTTATAAAAAACAAAATGATGTTATCATTGCATTATAGGGAAAATATATACAAAACTATATTTGTAGCTAAAGTTTTCAATTATAACTCACAACTAGTGAATAAACAAGTTTATACTAAATTGTAGAATAATGAAACAAAATTAAAACAAATTATATTTTTAGTCTTACTGTTTTTTGTACAACTAACTTTTATTTGATGCATCTAGCTCATCTTTGTTTTTCAACAACTGAAGGTTTAAAGTGTTGTTTTCCTTAACCAGTTTAGAATTTTCAATTTTGTATGCCTCAATGAAATCATCATCAACTTTGATATGATCTGCATCGCCAGCTAACAAAGTACATATAAAAATAGTTATTTTAAAAATATTTCGTTAAACTATTCATTACAGCAACTACAACTTACAATGTTAGGTATAATATCAAAAATATCTTATCTTGTAAGGTAAATATTATCATATGATTTTTTTATTTTAGTAGAGTTAATTTTATATATAATTAATAATACATAACCGAAAAAGTAAATCATTTATTTAATCTAACTGATCGTTAAAATTAGTAACAGATTAATCAACTTGAATTATTTAAGCAATAACAAATTAAAAACTTTACCTCCATTGTTTTTAGACTCTGGTGTTTTCAATTTGCTTATTTTAAGATTTTTCAAACTGTTTGTTGTGTGTAGAAGGTCACTAAATAATCGCTCTACCTAAAAAAAATAATAAAACATTAATAAAATTTGTTGATTAAAACACTAACTCCTCAAAACTAAGATAACAAAAGCAAATATACAGCATTAATTATTTTGCAAAGAAATAATATACACAATATAACATTAAAATTCAATGGCCAATATTAATCATTACGAAACATATATTAGCTATAACTTTTTAAAACAATACACTAGTTTTTCAAATTAAATTTTATATAGATGGACACAACTTACCAGAGGCAATGTTTCAATACCAAGTGTTTGTCTATAGCCTAGCTGGTCAAGACGCTTTCTGAGTGTTACAAACTTTTTTTCATAACTCATTTTTGTAACTGTTGATATATTCTTGATGTCATAAAAACTTTTTATTTTAAATTTTAACTTGTATATAAATCCTGCTGGGGTCACAAAGTTAAATTGTAGTATATCTTATAATTTTATTGAACAAAAAAACTAGTTATATGTTTTATCTAAGATATTTTAAAAACTATCAAGCACTAAATAATGTGTACATATGCCTGTGTCAGGGTTCCCACTAAAATTTCAAAAAATATATATAGAAAATTATAGGGATTTATAGGGAAGTGGGAACCCTGCTACTAATTCAAAAAACTCTCAAGTCAGCAAATTATCTGTTTATAAATCAAATAAGAATATTTTAAACACACTCAAAAAATATATTGAAATAGCTGTTTTATAAAACTTGTCTACTTTATAAGTAATAAATTTAAGTATTATTTTAAGTATTTAAAAAAAATAGTTTAACATAGATATCTCAGAATGCTAATATAATTACAATAAATAACAGGGTTGTCAATCATTGAAGCAAAAATTTTAGACTGGGTGACCAAAAACCAGTCTGAATTAATTAAACTAGCATGAGTTAACCTGAGTTCAAAAGAAAACTGAAGAAAGTTTGGGAAAAAATAAATTACAGTTTATTAACCTTGAATACTTTTTAAACCTCATAGCTATTAAAAAATATATATCTATAAGAAAACATTCATTTGTTTGCTTTTGTTAGAGTTTTGTCATTTTGGCATTAAGTGGAATAAAAATTATCTTGTCTGATAAATTGAAAAGTTATAAATTAAGGGCATAGGGGGTCCAACATTTTTTTTTGCTAAAAATAACATTGGGTCTTATATGAAAGCTAAAAGTATAAACTACAAGCCAGTTTTTATAGAATTAAAAAAAATTATTTAACTTCCGAGATATTGTAATTTTTATAAAAAGTTTCCAACACTAATGTATGGACCGCAAAGTTTTTAGGTCAATTTTCTTGGAAATTTAAAAAATTACTAAAAACCTATCTTCTCCTTCATTTTTTTGAGCTAGAGACCTCAAACTTTCAGGAACGTTCCTTTTAATAGTTTAAAAGACACTGATAAGAATTTTTAAAATATTAAAAAATAAAAACTTTAGATAAAAAAACCAAGAAAATAGGTGATTTTTTTAATGAAAATTTTATTTTTCAAAATTTAAAAAAATCCTGCACTCAATCTTTTTAAAATATAATAATACACTTTCTGTGAAAATTTGAAGAAGATTGCTTGAAAAATGAAGGAGGAGATAGATTCTTAGTAAAATGGTCTTTTATTGCGTTTTTAGTTTGCGACTTCTATTAGGAACCTATTGAGGTCACCGACTTTGATTGCTCATATCTCAAAAAATACTTTGAATTTTCCAAGCGGTTATGTCTGATAGCTCAGATAAAACTCTATAAAACAAGATCAACTTGTAAAAATCAAGGTGGACCCCCCCCTATGCCCTTAACCACATTCTTATCAGTGTATTTATAAATTTAAGTACAACAAGTACTTTTTATAAAAGAATATATTTATTTATTTTTATATAATGTTCTTTTATCAACTTTTACTATAATTTATATTATAAAAAAATAAGTGAGTTAAACTTTACAAGACCAAAACCCATGGCTGACACACATGCAAAAAACATGGTTGATCATTGTAAGAACAAAGTTTAGTCATCTTACCAGAGGAAAGTGAGGGACTGTTTTAATTTTTTTTGTGAAGTCACAGCTTAAATTAAGGGTCATCAAAAGTATGCCTATAAATTTTCATTTCTATACAGACAGTAACTTAGCTAAACAAAACTTTCTATTCTATTGACTGTCCTCCAAACAGAACACTACACGTTTAAATTCACTAACCAACGCATATAAAAATACAGACTATACAAAAAAATATATACAACAATTCAAAATAATCCAGACTCATAAATATGATCAAACAAACTGGTGAGGAATCTTACTATTTTTTATGGTAGTAAAAGTTATTTTTAACTACTACAACACATTAAATTACTACCCATTTACTTAAATTAAAATAGTACATTTTCTAAACTATATTTTCTATTAAAAACATATTAAAATCTACTTAAATTTAAAACTTTAATATATGAAAATCTGTTGTTAAGACAGACTATTGTCATAACATTAAAGCAGTTAGCAAAAATAGATACTTTCTCCTAGCAAAAAGGATAAAACTTTATGCATGACTGAACACCGTTCTTTTTTCAAAGCTGCTGTTGAATTCCGCCAGTAGAAGAAGAAAAACGGCTTTTATTTGTTTATTTAGTTTTGTAACAAAGAGCGCAAACAAAATAATTATTAACTATTAAGACAATTTAGAATTAAGTATCTAAGAATTTATATTAAAAACAATTAAAAATTACGCATATAGATTTACTCTAAAATCTGGCCCACTTTGTACTTTTTTCATCAATCTAGTTTAAACTGTTCAAGATTTGAAGATAATAAGTTGGTATTTATTGAAATTATGTTGATAAGCTTTTTAAATTAAAGTTTTTGAAATTTTTCTAATAAATAACTTATTTAACTAACATTAGTTAATGAAAAATTTTCAACTTAAAATAAAATAACGTTTACAAGAGAAGCTACGTTAAAACTTTTAAAAACGGTATTATGTATTTTTATGAAAAATAATCATAATCAGCAGTATAAAGGTGACTTTATAGATCAATAATTGTAATACTTAATTTGTTTATCAAGGGAAATTTGCTTCAATTTTTTTCTATTTCAAATAAATTGTTATTAAAGTCTGCTTATAACTTCTAACAACTTTACTTGTTAATTTATTGTTACAAAAGAAACAGTCAAATGACAAAAACCAATCTTTAAAGTGTTTTAAACACTAATGGTCTTTGGTTTCATGCTGAAAAAGTAAAATTGATTAACTAAATTTTCTCTATTTTTTTGAGTAGGACCATGTCTCTTTAATTTATCTATGCAATAAGAATGAACTAACAACAAACTTTTTGGTTGATCACACGTTAAAGTTAATGGGTTTTATGGCGTAGAACAGAAATTTTGTATTCTATTGAACTTTGCTAATTGTGATACAAAATTCATTACCTAAGTATGAAAGCTATAATACCAAAATTAAAACTTTATGGTATGTTTTTATGGCTTGCTTTTATATTCAGAAAAAGTAGTTTTGTGAAACTTAACTAACTATTAAAGGTCCATCATTAATAAAAGTTTATTTTTAATATGTGTATCTTTTTAATTAAGTAAAGATAACAAATCGTATGCACTCTATGGCGTATTTTTAATCGTAATATTAACTTATAATCGTATTTTTTAGTTTAATATTTTCCATTACTACAAAACAACTCAATTTGAAATACTAGCCAGAATAAGGATTTTATCCTATTCACCGTAATCATTTAAATTTTTGTTTTACTAAGTACTTATTAAATTTAAAATATTTCATCATCAAAGTAGCTTAATAGAGATTTCTAAAAGTGTTATTTAATTGTTGAATGAGATATTTAAATTAAAATTCTCATTTAATTTGAATTTTTTAGTATGCCCCAAAGGCGTAACTACATTTTATTATTTTTTAAATTTTACTTTGAACTAAAAATTCTTTAATATTTTGATAATTTTTTTTAAATTGCTAGAATAATAATTATAAAGCTATGTTCATACATTAAAAATACTACTGAAAATAGGTGCAACCATATTTTTTTTATAAATACTGACATATTTTCATCAACTTTTTTATAGTTCCGTATTTTATCGATATGCAAACAGTTTATGATTAAATAACAACATTTTATTTTAATTAAATATGCTTGTCTTTTAGTTTTTCTTTATTTTTTAAAATGTTTTGAACTGTTTTCGTAAACTAAAATAACTTTGTTATAAAAGTGCATCGAAGTAGTTTTTGTGTTAGTTTATTTTTCGTTTTAAAATCTATTTAATTCAGAACAGCTTACTTATCATACGTAAAATAATCATGTTGAAAAAATCAAGCTTGTTTTTGTAATTAATAGAAAACTTACATTTAAACTACGGAGTTTGCATTAAAGAAAGACGATTAACTTCTTGTTTTTTTTTCGAAGAAAAGATAATTAAAACGTTTTGGAATTCTTATTTTAGATGTTTCTACATGTTTTATAGTTTTCTGTTATTAAATTAGTTAAAATATTATCTCGTTTATGTATATAATTTTCTTATAAATTTCTCATATATTTGTTTCATAAAAAAAGTTTTTTTAATCCTTTATAATTAAAAATATTTTCTATATTGCACATTTACACTTTGTTAGTGTAAAAATAAGTTTTCTCAAAAAATTATCAATTAAGTACTTTAATTTTCTAAATTAAACTCATTTCTAGTATAAGCTTTCTTTTATATTTATTCTTTAATGATATTTGTTAACTAGTTAATTATTAAATCGAAGTTAGTTTTATTTATAAAAATACAACTTATACCTTGTAAATGTCTATCTTACTTTTTACTGATAAAATTTTGAGTAAAAAAACTTATAAACAGGTTTACTAAATAAAAGTCCAAATAGACTTCACAGTGCTATAACATAAGCAAAAATAAATAAAAACAGCTTTTTATAAAACATTTTATTAACGTTAAACGATTTGTAAAACAAGAAGAAACGTTAAAGGTTGGAATCCAATTACTAGGTAAATATAAAAGTCACAACTTTAACAAGCGATAAAAAAAACTATAAACAAAATCAAAGTTTCTTTTTTGTTGATTAAATTGTTAAGGACATTGTATGTTTTTTATTTTAAACTATAAATTAGACTAAAAATTACAAGAAAACATTCAATAAATTATTTCTAACACACGACAAAAAACTATATAAAAATCAGAACAACTTTTTATTAATCAGCTTATGTAAATCATTAAAGTTTAATCTAAAAAATGAATAAAATATGTAAGTTTTTAACAAGCTGATTAGTAAAATTTACGTTAACACATGATAAAGTCGAATCTCATGGAAGGATGCCTGTGAAACGCCACCACTTGGATCCTATAATACCTGGCCCGAATACTTTCCTCAAACTTGTTTATGACTGGCGTATCCCTATCCGCGTTTCCTTGAAAATTCTGGGTTTTTTTATTTAAGCTTAGTTTAGTTTGTTTAAAAAAATTGTCAACAGTTTAAAGCATCCAACACTGGTTGTTTTTCGTAAAAATACTTTAACAAAACAATCTTGATTTTATATAAAAGCAAATGTTACTTTAGGCTGGTTATTTTCGTCGAGGACAGTTTGGAGTTGGTCTTCTCCGTCTTTTCTGTACTGGACTCGGTAACTCGTGACCCACTGGTCAGTACTGTGCCTACCCTGAGTAACTACCCCCTCGGCAACAACGTTCCCGCCAAAATCTGCCTGCACCCACAGGTCATCGTGGATCACGCCTTAAAAATATTTTTGTTTTAGTCCTACTTTTGAAGTCAGCTTGAAAACATTTCTAAAGCTCTCCTACCTTGCAAAAAAAACAACACTTTTATTATTAAACTAACTTTTAGTCTTTGAAGAAAAACACGTCTTTATCAATAAACAACGGTAAAACAAAGCTTTAGTAATTTTAAATAAAAGTTGTCTAAAGTTTACCAGATTTAAAGTATCGGCCGCACCACGCCCCAGCGCCACTGGTGCCGAACAACCTCCCATGTTCCGGCAGGTACGCAGTATTTGAACTTGCGTGACTCCCGGATGTCAATCGGCTGTCGGCAACTTTTCCTTTGTCCTGCACTCCTAACCCGCAAGCTGTGACAATTTACTTGTGTTTGCTTTTTATAAACTAAAACTAACTTTTACTAATTTGGTTTGTTTCCGAGTTCTCAAGCCTAAAGAGTGATTTGAATAATTGTAAAACATAAATGTATCTAAATCTTTAAATTAAAAAAAATAAAATATTTTGCACATTTTAATTTATACAACTTACTTTTTGCAATTTCTTTGCCCACCACTTTGTGAACAAAATTTTTCAGATGCTTCACTTTTTCTTCCATTTTTGATACCAAATTGAACGCTTCTTCGCCAAAGTGAGCGACTTTTTCAAAAGCCGCCATTTTCTCCTCAAGGCTTCTCACAAAATCCCCTGGTTCCCCCGGCGGCCCGACCTCACCCTTCTGCCCCTTCGGTCCCTGTTTGCCGCGCGTCAACGCGGCAGAGGGACCATTTCGGGCAGAAGAGGGGAATACCCTGCTGTCGTCATTGCCACACACAATCCTGCAGTCGTCTGCGCAGTGTTGGCAAGTAGCCGAGTGAAGAAAAAGCAGCAAAAAAATATGGTTTTCATTTTTGTTTCAAAGTAATTTCTTGTTGAAAATAAAATTATTTCTGCCTCGATTTTTTTTTGAGTATAGGAACGCACCAAAGCTTGTTTATATACATCTTTGAAAAAAAAACATCGTATGATTTATGTGTAAGTAGTAAATATTTAGCAATGTTCGTTAAAGTCTTTGGGAAAACAAGTTTGGTAATTATAACAAACAGTCCTTGAAATTTTTCTAATAATTTTACGTAGTTTAACGCAATTTATCCTTGGGAAAAGCGAATATTTAGTAAAAGTTGCTTATGTAAACAAACAAAACTTTTATGTAATAAGCATTGTTTTCCCTCAAATGATTTTACTTTTTATGTAAACAAGCACAACAATCAAAAATTGAAAATTGTTTACAGTATTTAGTCCTACGGTGAAAAACTTTAAGAATCTTAAATGTTCCATATAGTTAACCGTGAATTTTATACAAGTCTTAGATATAAAAAAAGCTATATAAATAAGCCATCAATAAAAACAGTGTATTTTAAAAGTATTTTTAAGTTTCAGTTGTTATTACTATTTTTTTTAATTTTATACTTACAAAAAATTAGTAAAAGTCAGTATTTTAGAAAGTGAATCCAATACAGTTATAATGCACTTAAAAATAATTTAAAGTAATGGTTGAAATTTGTATATTACATTTGCTGTATTTCAAGCTTATGTATATGTTGCCGTTGTAGACAACTATAGCATAATTTGTTTTTATTTAGCAATGGAATGCTAAAAAAATAATATTATTATTAGTTGTTGTTAAAAGGCTGGTACTTAAACTGTGTACGAAAAATACTTGATATAAAGTTCAAAAATAAATAAAACTCTGTTTTTGTGCGCCAAATGTTTAAAATTTAATCCAGTAAACATTATTTTTATTAGAGTATGTAATATTGCATCAGTACAATAATATTTTGAAAGAATTTATTTTGATTTTTTTTATTGAAATATTACCTGGCCAAAAACTAAAACTTCTAGTCCGTCAATTTTTTTTTGATCAATTTGGCCTACTGACTAAACAAGTTTCTAAGCCCTACTGTACAGTTATTTAGATTCAAAGTAGATTTTTTAACTTTTAGCTCATCTAAGTTATATACATAATGAAGATCATAAGAGCTATCTGTATAAGTAATAACTCAGTGCTTACATGTTATGCTTTTTATATAACAATTATTTTAAACAACAGTAAAATTATTAAATATACAGTTTTTCCATTAGTCTTTTCACGTACTGTAATTCGCTTGCATTTGATTCATCTATAGCTAATAGTTTAATAAACTTGTATAGATAATTATTCGTTTACTTATTTCAAACTTTGTAATAGAAAATGAATCGGTAAGCTGCGACTCGTTAAGTAAAAGTTTCGAGACAGCAAAGTACTTATAGTCAATAATTTTAAAACAGAAGCAAGACTAAGACTTTTATAGTAAAAAAATTACAAAATAACTTTTTTTTGCTTGTAAGCGCCCATAAAGTCTACTTACTGTTCTTTTCATTAAATACTCTTAAGGTAAGTCTTTTAAAAAATACTACATCCTACAGAGGTATTTTCTTTTATTATATAAAAAATAGTCTAGCCCTTTCCTCACAATAGGCAGTCTACCAATTGTTTTATCCATATAAGGTGTAAGCAAAAGTGCACATGAACTCATCATTCGACACGTTTTTAATGGACCAACGAAGAAAAAATATTGCTAAAAAATTACATTTAAATGCTTATTAAAAGTTTTTTTTATATATTAACCACGTTCTTTATAAAAGGTCGGCACCTTTGTTTAAGTCGTAGATCAATTTTTTTATTGAAAAGGTATTTTGCGGGCCACAGTTATATAATTATGTTATAGTTTACTGAACAATAAAAAAAGACGCTCAAAGTATTTAGTCCTAGGACATAAAAATCATAACAATATCTTAAAAATATCATATATAATATTAAAAGAACAAAGTTCTACACTTGTCAATAGCACTGGTATAGATTGGAAAAACCTCGGTAAAAGAGTTACAAAAAAGATTAAACTAAATTATCTGTGAAATGCGACCTTTCAGTAGCTTCGGTCCCTGCTTGCCGCGCGTCAACGCGGCAGAGGGACCATTTTTGGTGGAAGAGGGGAATACCCTGTTGTTGTCATTGCCGCACACAATCCTGCAGTCGTCTGCGCAGTGCTGGCAACTCGCCGAGTTCAAAAAAAGTATATTTTTCAATTAAGTGAGGACAACAGACCGTATGCGCTCTATGGCATTATTTTTTAATTTAATATTTTCTATTATTACAAAACAACTTACTTAAAAAAATAGCTAAAACAAGGATTTTATCCTATTAACCGTAGACATTTGTTTTACAAGATTTTTAAATTTTTTGTGAATTATCACAAAATTTAACTTATGGTTCCGTCTTGTTACGGAGCTACGGAAGTGTAAAATAAACAACGAAAAGTTACGATTAAAAATGAAACAAAAGCTTGTCAAAAAAGCGTTTTAGATTGTCAGTCATATAAAAACATAACATAAAGTATATGTAAGCTTTCAGAGTTTAATTCGATTTTAAAAGGTTTCGCGTGAACTGTTTTAGAAAGTATATTTTCAAGTTTTTGAATATTCGTTAGTACAAAGTACACAATCTGAAAAAAAAATACAAGAGAACTTCATTTGAAATGAGGTATTCTTAAGCTCAATTCAAATTATTTAAAACATTTTGTTTAAAAAAAAAATTCGTACAAAAAGACAGTAGCAATAAGAAATTAGTATTTTACAAAAAAATTTTTACAACAACTAATTTTTCTGCACAATATATTTAAAAAAAATTAATTGATATCATTAAATTTTTTACAACAGTTGTTTGAAAGCAAAAACTTTTTTTTTAAATAATTTGAGTTTGAGTTAAATTTGTTATATGAAAAAAAATTAAGATAATTTAAAACTGTTTTATATGCTACAACAATCTTGTAAAGATTTAAGATAAAAAAGGTGAGTTTTTAAACGGAAAAAATAAACAAGATTAGTTAATATCAACATTGTTAGTCATTATTTTTAATAATTGATCTATGCAGTAAGGATCAATTAAATAACAAATAGTTTTGATTAGATTTTTATGATTTACTTAAGTAAATGTTCAAAGTTCCAAGTAATCGTTTTTAATAAAGATTAAAGCGAAGCAAGTTCGATGGAATGTATAATAAAAACTAACCAAAAACAATTATATTTACTTTTCTTGATCTAACTAACACATGTTTCTGCGTGTTTAACGAGTTAACACACTTCAACGGAGCTCTGAATAAAATAGATACTGCAAGAAACTTTAGTAAACACAAATAGACATATCCACCTGCTTTAGTTTCTATTTTCTTCTTGTGGTACTTATTTAAAATTTATATTTTATATTTAAGTTACTTTTAAATTTACTGATAAACAAAATATTTTTTTAAGTATTTTAAATAAATTTTGTTCAAAAATGATAAAAAAAATATTTTAACTTAAAATTTTCACTTTGAATATTATTTTACCTTAATTTAGACATTACTGTTTAGTTGCTTTCAGTTATACTTAAAAAAGATTTTTTAAGCTCCAAGTTGTCCACATAATCTAATAAAACATAATAAGTTTAGTTTTTTTATTAGCCATCAACATGGCTGTCGCGAAACATTAATAAAAATAATAGTGCTGATAGCATTTAGAAATTTTATGATACATACAGCTACAAATTTTTATTTGTGTAAAAACTTTAAAAACATCTAAGTATGGTAAATTTACGAACGTTACCTCGGATGGAATAGAATATTTTGCAATTTTTTCTAATCAAATTTTAAAACCACGTATTTTAAATTTATTTAATGCTAACTTGGAACTTTTTTTTATTCTAAAAAACGTTCTTTTGCTTAGCTTTTTACAATAATTTTAATCGAATTGGGATTTAACTTTGTAGCTTTTAAAGTTTAATTTTTTTTGAATTTTTACACTTTGCAACGTGTTTCTCTTTTTTTTTTGTTTAATTTTTTTATTATTAACATACTTATTAAATTGAGTTTTAAGACGTTATTAATTTTTTTTTCAAATTTTTTTTTATTATAGCATATGCTTCAATAAAATTTTCAGAAAAGTTCCAAATTTGCACGGTTTTGGTTTTTTTTTAAATGGTTTCATATCAAAAGTAAATGATTTTTTTAATAAGTTTTATTTTTAACAGACTTATATAATTAAGTTTTATAACGTTGTTATATTTTTTTCCAACTTATTATTATTTTTCAAATATATGGCCCAATTAAGTTTTACCTAAACTCTCAGCATTTGATCAAGAAATTCCTCAAATTACGTAAACAAAAGATTTAGGTAAAACTTGTATTACTTACTTTTTGCTGCATTATTTTAACCTGTTAGTCCATGTCATCATTTTCTATCTATTAAGTTAAAATTTTAGTAATTGTACATGTTTAAATGTATAATAACTTCCTGTAAGTAATATAAATCGACAAATGCAAGGTACAAGTATTAATAATAAGCTAAAAATAATTTTGTTTCAATCATTTAATTAGCAGTTTGATGTAAATAATTTATTACTTTAATTACAATTGCTAAAACTACCAATTTTTTCTCTCACAGCTTTCTCTGTCATAACTTTTAAACTAAAGTTGTGACGTCACAATGGCTCGAATTATCGAAATCATCATCGGCACGAGGCACGTAGAATCCGCAAAGTTGAGAGGGACGTCCTGCGCACTGACAGTGTGGCCCAGCCAGGAGAGACTCTGCGCCAAAGTGGGCTGTGACCAAAATTACGTCATAATCATGATTCACGATGACGGAATTGAAAAGTTGACAGAATACGTCCCTTGCCTCAATCGGAAGCAGGGACGCCAAAGCTAGGGGGTTACCCGAGGACGAAGTCGAATATAGAATTTTGAAATTATGCGTGTATCAGGGCAAGATCCGAGTATGTCAGGGAATGATCAGGTTTCAAAAAGTCCACCTCAGAAGAAATTGAGGCTGGGATAATTGACTACTTCTATTGAAGTTAATCACTTGATCTTTTTTATAATAGTATTCTTGTGTTAATATAAATTTTAATGTTATTTTATCCACCACACTAATGCTTGTGTTCTTTTGAGGCGTTGATTATTGATATGGGAGTTGTGTTGTTGATCTAAATTTTTTAACTTCTAAGTTGCAGTTATAATTCACAGTTTGATTTTTTCGGTTTTTCTTCATCTTTAAAGTCTTATATCATGTTTCTAGATAAGCGTATAGAATTGTTAATTTATTTTTTGTTTTCTAGAAAAGTTTTAATTAATAACTAATATTTCAATACACTTTGAATTAAAAAAATAACCTAACAAAGCTGGAGTAACATTTTAATAAACTGATATAAAACAAAAAATAAAGCTAGCTAGCAATTATGGAATTTAAAATTTTTTCATAAGCTACTTTAAATACGCCGGATTAATTTAGTCAATTTTCACTAAGTTATTTTTTGTCACTAGTCCTGTGTTCACACAGAGGGGAAACAGATTAATATTTACTATGACAACCACCTCTTTAAAAAGTTCGTAAAACTGTAATGGATAAAAAAAAGTCCTGATCCTGCCCTGATATAGGCATTATTTCCACGATTCTGTTTTCAGCTTCACTTTCGGGTATTTTTTCTCGCTATGGTGCTGCTCCTGCTTCCTATCGACGGCGGGACAAAACGCAGCAAGCTTTCTCTCGTGTGTCAAGGACTCCCGAAGATGACGCAAGTTTGGTCGCAGCCCATTTTGGTGCAGTTTTTTGCGTGCCAGCCCAGAAAGTGCGGATAATCTCCTACAATTTCGTGGTGGCATTTAATTTCAATGTTAACTAGGGAAATCTGTGTAGAAGATAATTAGAAGTAGTCTCACTAGATTTAATTTAAGTAAAAAAAAAACATCGTGTTTATTCACTAAAAACTTTACATAATTCTAAAATTGTAGATTTTTTTGCTGATTATTAGTAATTGTGCCGTCATCAGTATACAAGATAAGTTACGAATTGGTTTGCTTTTTTAGTTATTTTAGTTCATTGCTCACAGGGAGTTTTGAGATATTTAAAACTATAATTAAAAGTAAAAGTGAGAAAGAAAATTTGGACACGAAACATTTTTACAAGAATCAAAATTTAGATATAACATTTAAATATACTTAGTTATTTTCGTCTCTACTTATATAAATAAAAATGTTTACCCTGAATGTAATAAGTACATATAAAACTTAAACTTTTATCATCAAATCAGTATAATTTTCGTTTATAAGAATTATTTAAAGTTAGAATTTTAAGTTAAGTTGAAAGCTGTATGTTCTATGGTTTAATAATTTCCATTAATTATGTATCAGTCTTATAACTAATATTGATGTTTAATGGTTCTGACATTGAAAGTAATGACCAAATTAAACTAATTATTTTGAACAAGATTTTGTGGACAATTTCGAGTTTTGAAAAAATTCAAATCTTTAATAAAACATAGCAATTGTTAGCCATAAAACCTTAACAGTTAAATTTAGGTAAAACAAAAACCATAATGTAAATAAAAAAAAATCTAGTACATAAAATCCTTCAAGTGTTTTTCAAAGATTTACTTTAAAGATAACTATAATAAAAAATAAATTACTTTGTTTATTACAACTGCTTTTTTACTTAATAATTTTGTGTGATTAGACCAGGGATGATTTCAGACTGGATATTGAGCTATCCCTTAAAAAAAGAAATTAAAGTAGTGAAAAACTTTTGTTTATTTACTAGAAAAGCTTTCTAATCAAAAACTTTACAAATGTTGAAAATTTCCTTGTGCTTTCTAACTATTTGGTTAAGTGTTGAATTTTGAATATACAATTCAGTTCTAAAATCTACCTAATATGAGCCTTGAATTTGCATATACAATAAAATTAATATTTAGATTACATGTTCAAAGAATAAAGAAAAAAGATAATGAAAACAAATCTAAACTTTAAAATGTTTAATTCTACATTCCAGTTTGAAAAGAGTTTTCGTGTTTCTTGTAACAACAGTCTGTTTGGTTTATTCTTAAAGAACATATTTTTTTTGTAAATAATTTATGGTTATTTATCTATTTACTTCATATTTATAATTTTTTTAATTTTTACACAATTTTAAAAGGTAAGGCCTAGTGATGTGATGCTAATAACAAAAAAAAATAAAAAACTGAAAAAATTACAATTTTAAAATCTTAACCTTCAAGTGACACAAGTTATAAATAACTGTTTAAAGTTGATGTTATATATATTTCATGAGATAAAGGCCCTGAATTAAGGTTCAATAAAATAGTATTTTAATTAAATTTTATATCTAGGATTTATGAATATACTCTCATTTCTAAATTTTCAAGAGATTCTCTAGTATATTTTCAAGTGTATTAATTTTTTGAATCTGTATAATTCTATCTTTATTATTATGTATTATACATTTTATTATTTAGGGTGGCCACAAAACCTGGAATCTTGTAGAAACCTAGATTTTTAAACAACTTTTACATGTTTAATTGTAAAATTTTGATTACAAATAACAAATCTATCATATAGATAAAAATGTTATGTTTTCATCAAAAGTTTTTTGAATGAAAAAAACACATTTTAAGTAGCTTTACAGTATATTTAATGTTGTTATACTATTTAATACAGTTTTTAACCTTAAACTTAACTAAAAATAGACCTATAAATTTGTACTTTCGAAACCTGGAAGAAATTATTAACAAGAAGTGTATATATAGATATACTTTTACGTATTACATAATTTTTTAAAGCAATTTTTATGCAAACGTTTAAGTATTTTATATTTATTTTTAAGATCTAAAAATTTACTTATAGTTTCTTTAAGAATCCAAAGTTGTAATTAAAAAGGTTTTGTAAAAATTCAATGATTTTTAATAAGAAAAATATACTTAAAAAAAAAACAACTCAAACAACTGATTTGCGTAGGCTTATCAAATGAATTTTTGTTTTTACAATTTTCATACAAACGTTTAAGTATTTTATATTAATTTTTAGGATCTAAAATTTTACTTATGGGTTCTTCAGAGTCCAAAGTTGTAACTTAAAAGGTTTTGTAATGATTCAATTATTTTTAATAAACCAAATTGTTTAACATATCCTATCTATCCTATCTTAGGTACAATGCAATAATTGCCAAAAGTGGTATCATAGTTGCTGTATTGACAATTTGCCAAGATATAGAAAATGTGAATTGGAATTGTGCATCATGTTCTTACTTGGGATATGTTGATAATTCAACAATTTGTAGCTACTGCATTTATTTTTCTGTTTGTATTTTCTGTTCAATTATTTTAAAACTAGGTTTTTAAATAATTCACTTTTTTTATTTATTTTTTAAAATGTAAACAGGTTCATGATAAAGTCTAAATATTTTAGATATTTTTTCTCTTTATTAAATTAATTAATATCTAATTCATGTGGAACTAAAAACAAAATCAATAAATAAAAAAATAATATTGAACCTAATACATTACAAAAAATTACCTCAAGTTTAAAAGTAATTATTACGTCCTATATTTTTATCTAATTTTTTCTTTTGTTTTGATGTTTCTGTTTTCTGTACACAAAGTTTGATTTTCTTTCAATTTTTATGTCTAAGCTGTTTGTTTCATTCTTTTTTAAAAACTTCAACAATTTAATCTTTAATTTAACGTTATTTAAAGTATTTATGCTTCTTAAAAAATTATATCAATTCCAACTCAAAGCAAACTTAAATAGGTTTTCTCAAGAGATTAACTCTCTATAAGCGTTCATTTAAATTTAAATTCACCAAAATAAAAATTCAATTGATTATCCTACGCGAATCAGTTGTTTGAGTTATTTTTTTCTAAGTGTTTTTTTATTAATTAAAAATCATTGAATTGTTACTAATATTGACTAATAATAATAATTGATTACCATAAGTAAATTTTTAGATCTTAAAAAATAAATATAAAGTATTAAAACGTTTGTATGAAAATTGCAAAAACAAAAATTCATTTGATTAGCCTACGCAAATCAGTTGTTTGAGTTGTTTTTTTTTCAACAATTTTTTTAATAACAAAAATCATTGAATCGTTACAAAACCTATTTAGTTACAACTTTGGACTCTGAAGAACCCATAAGTAAATTTTTAGATCTTAAAAATAAATATAAAGTACTTAAACGTTTGTATGAAAACTGCAAAAACAAAAATTCATTTGATTAGCCTACGCAAATCAGTTGTTTGAGTTGTTTTTTTTTCATGTATTTTTTTAATAACAAAAATCATTGAATGGTTACAAAACCTATTTAGTTACAACTTTGGACTCTGAAGAACCCATAAGTAAATTTTTAGATCTTAGAAATAAATATAAAGTACTAAAACGTTTGCATAAAAATTGCTTTAAAAATTTATGTAATGCTTATACGTATACCTATATATACACTGATAACTTCTTCTTGATAAAGAAATTTCTCAAAAACCTGTATTCATATTTTTGATGTGTTTTTGTTTTTTAAGTATTTTTAAACAATAAACTTTTATTAGTGCAGCTACCAACATAATTTTATATAAATCTTAAATTAACTGCTTGACTTAAATAATCAGTGTTATACGTATATAAAAGTTATTAATTGCTTAAAATTTTAATATTATCTTAAAAAACTTTAGTTATTTAAATTTGTGCTGAAAATTTGTTTTTATATCATGTGATTCATTTCCAATGGAAGTGTATATTTTAGGCACATTAGAAGTTTAATAGATATTAATATTAGTATTTATCATATAAACGGCATTTTTTGTTTTGTTTGAAGCAATTTATTTTTTTATCTCAGCTGCCAGGTAAACTGACAGAAAACCTTGAAATTTGTTATTTTAGTTTTTGAGACATGATGCATTAAAGGATTAATGAGTTTTAGCTGTTCTTTTAAGTGTTTGCACTCAAAAGAATGTAAAATCTAAAAAAAGACTTTAAATCAAATCTATCTGCTACATTTGTAACCAAATGTGCATAAAAACTAAACAGTTTTGTTTAAAATTAACGGAATCTTTTTTTTTTATTGTAAGATTTTTTTTCACATAATGTGAATATTTTTAAAGTATTTATCACAAACTTTTAGTTTTGATTTCAATTGAAGATACATATAATGTAAAGTGTCAGGGTTGCCAAAAAGTTAAAATCCTGGAAAAACCTGGAAATTAACAATTTTGACAAATAAAACCTGAAAAGTTTTGAAATTTTATATATTTTACGTGTAAAGGAACAAATCTTTACAAAATACAAAATATGTATCATAGAGGTGAAAAAATATTTGTATCATTAAATTTTTTATTAAAAACACATTTAAAGTAGCTAAATACAGGGTTGCTATAAAACATAGAATCTTGGAAAAGCCTGGAATTTAACAGTTCAGCCTAAATAAACCTGCAATTTTAGAAATTTTGAATAAAAAAACAGGTTTTAATACAATTTTTACATGCAAATAATGAAATTTTGATTTGACACAAAAATCAGTCATAAGAAAGATAAAGTTTTATGCTATTATTAAATGGCTTTTTTTATATTACATTTAAAGTAGCTCTACAATATTTATTTAATGTTGTTGTGCTAATTAAGACAGTTTTTACCTTAAACTTAACTTACACTCAAAATAGTCATCAAAATATTGTGCTTTAAAAATCAGGAAGAATTTCAGAAAACCTGGATGAAGTTTCTAGAAAATCTTTGGTTTTAGATAATTAAAATTTTGTTTTGTTTTAAATTGTGTTTAAGAAATAAAATACATCTCTAAAGTAAGCAAGTTTATAAAGTATAAAATAAATTAAAGTTCCGGACTTCAAGCTTTAAAAAACACCAATCTTGATTTTTTGTAAGAATAACTTGACCTGCTTATGATCTAAGTACAAATACTTCTAAAAATTCAAAATTCAGTACAATACCTGAAAAATAAATTCATATAAATAAGTTAGTTTATTTGTATTTAATTACGGCTTGTAAAGGCAATATATACAGTCAGGGTGACCATTCTACTTGAAAAAATCCAAAATTTGAAAATTTAAGGAAAAAATTCCTAAAATTTTAAACAAAATCATCTAAAGTCTTTGAGAAACCTAGGACATGAACAGTTTTGTTACTTAAAATAATGAAATTTTGATTACACATAGCATATAACTATTATTATATACAAAAAAGTCAGAGTTTTATTACTATAAAACGCATTCAAACTGGTATTACAGTATTTTTTTATATTATAAACTATTAAAACACTTATATACTTAAATTTGATTTTCTTCTAATACTGAATATAAAACTTATTTTTTAAAAAACCTAGAAGGAAGCCAGAAAATTTTAAAATAATTTAAAAAAAAACAGTGGACTGGACACCCTGTAGTTCAAGACTACAATAGAATTTGCTACATAACTTTATAAAATCAGTCAAAACAGCAAATTATTTTTTTGGGAAACTTCACTTATATATTCCTCCACCTACAAACTTAAGTGATAATTTTGAGGTTGTATGCTGTATAATGAAGGTTAATAAAAAGCTCTCAAACAGTTTTTTATAAATCTTAGTATCCTGAAAATTTGGAAAAACGGTTTTAACCCTTTTTAAAATAGAATGGATGGCTTGTTCACTTTTTAATTTTTTTACTTAATGTATAAAACTTTTACTATAAAGGTTTTAGAACCGTTTTAAGGGATTTTGTAACTCATTTTATAATCAACTTATAAATATTTATATTATGGTGCAGGGTTAATACTCCTTTAGATCCCTCAATCTAAATTAGGCTAATTCAAAAACTCAAAAACCTAGAAAGAATCAATTTCAAATAAGTCTAATAATTTTTGAGTTTGTAAATTAAAGAAAAAATAAGTGAAAATGTTTTAAATTAAATTACTTATTTTTGTAGCTAGCACTTATTGACTTTTATATAACTTTAGAAGTTAAACATCCTATAAGCAGTACAATATAGAATTATAGTTTTTAATTTTTAGAAATACAACTTCAAATAGTTTTAATTTGTCTAATTAAATAATATAAATAGTTAAATAATAATAACATAAATTTTCCCAGTACTTTCTTTTTCAACTGATGAACGATTCTCTGTATTAAACAATTTACACAGTTCCTCAAAGTTATCAATTAGAGTTGTGCCTCAAATTCTGTTTGTTAATTGAATAAATTACCTTTTCACAAATTGGAAAAATTTAGTCATGGTCAATTTACAATCAATTTGACAAGTTGTAGCTGTTGAGTGTTTTTTAATTGCAATGTTTAACCTATTGAAAGAGTTGAATCACACTTCTATAAATAGTTTGTAGAAATTCTAAATAAGAATGCACTGTACATATTAAAATATTTCTATAAAAGTATTTTTCTTTAACAAAAGCACTATAATAGGTCTACTTTAAGTTTACATATTTTTTTAGTCAATTATTCTTTTACAGTTGTCTTTTACATTGGCTTTTAAATAAATTTTAACTTTTTCTTTAAAAGTTATGCAAGAATAGAAAACTTAGTTTTATGTATGGTATCTTAAAAAAGTTGTAATTTAGCTTTAAAAATGATGATATTTATGTTTATACTAATACATAATGTAAATGATAATTAAGCAAAATTATTTTGGTGATGCTAGTTTAATAACTTTTTAAACAAGTAAAAAAGTTACTCAGCAACTGCTAACTCTAACATTTTTTTTGTTTTTATCTTATTTTTCTTAAAATTTTAAAAGAAACTAACTGATCTAATTTTTTATTGCAGACTAATAATAAATTAAATGGCCCACACAGTTTTGAGTGACGCTGAGAAGTTCTTCATAGTAAACGGCATTGACAACGGTGAGTTCCGAATTGATGGCAGGACCCTGAAGACTACAGAATTGTCCAATTGGAAACCGGCGTCCTTGTCAACACCAACGGCTCATCAAGGTTGCGCCTTGGCAACACAGAGCTGTTGACTGGGGTCAAAGTTGAGCTGGGAACTCCAAAACCAATAAACCCAATCAGGGCTGGGTGGAGTTCCACGTGGACTGCTCCCCCAACGCGGGCCTTGCCTTCCAGGGCAGGGGCGGCCAGGACCTCAGCAACGGTATATGCACCCACCTGGCCCGTTGCTACAACAACCACAGCGCCCTTGACCTGACCCAATTATGTATTGTCCCTGGAAGGCACTGTTGGGTGGTCCATGTTGACGTCATAATGCTTGAGTACGGTGGCAACTTGTTTGATGCTTGCTCCATTGCGGTCAAAGCCGCTCTTCACGACATTGGAATCCCCAACGTCACGGCAACGGCGGGTGATGAGGGGGAGTACGAGATAAACCTCCCCGACGACCCACAAGATGTCATAAAGCTGAAGACATCCAACTGTCCTGTGTTGGTTACCATCAGCAAGATTGGAACCACCATGTGGTGGACGCCACCTTGGAGGAGGAGTTTGCAGTCACGCTTCATTGATCGTGGGGGTCACCAGCAAGGGGATGGTCACCGGGGTGAAGAAGAGGGCCAGGGCAGCTTGTGCTTGGAGAGCGTCAACGAGATGCTGGAGACGGCCAAGAAGGTGGGAAAGAGGGTGAACCAGGGCTTCAGCAAGCTGATGAAGCTGGAGAAGGGAATGAGCAAGGACTTTGACAAAGTTGGGTACCTTTGAGTGAACATTGTGTTTTAGGATCATGTACAATGTATTTTTTATAAAGTTTGTTAAATTAAAAAATGATTGCTTCATTTTAATAGTGATTTTATTGATTTGGTAAACTACATAGTTGTGGTATACTACTTAGGAGCATATACTATACATTGTTTTATTTAAGAAAGTTTGTTAGATTACAAACAGCAATTTCTGTTAATAGTTTTTTTTTGTGTGGTTTATAAACCTTTGAAAAGTTATCACTATGTAATAATAATTAACTACTAAATTATATTAAAAAAATAGATAAGTAGTTATATAAAAGATTTTATTAAAATTGTGTTTTTATACTATATTTGTACATTATATTAGGTAAATTGCATTGTAGGTTTATTTCTTTTTTGATTTCCAACAGATTTCAACCTTGCTTCTTTTTTATATTTGTTGGAAGCATGAGTAAAACAGGAGACAATGAAGTAACGAGCAGCAACAGTGACGAAATAAACAACAGTGAGGGCATGGACAAAAATGAGGGCATTAGCCCTGAGAAGGAGGCGAAGTACAGGAAGATATTCGAGAGGTTGGACTTTGATTCAGACGGCAGGATTGGGGTGGAGGAACTGAAGAAGTCTTTGAAGGAAAACGGAATCAGAGGAGGGTTTCCCGGTCATGCTGAGGTGAATTTCGTTTAAATGTTTATTTAAAATACTTTTTTACATGTCATAACAGTGTTTCTGTTAAAGATGTTTATTCTTTAGTGGTCATGAGTAAATTTTGATGCTCATAAGTGAGAACATACGAGAGTTGTTTATTTTTTGTATGTATCTCCTGTATGTATGATGAGGTTGTTAAAATTGAGTTTATCATTAAAAATATTTATTATAAACTGAGGTAATTCCAGTTATTTTACTTTAAATTGAGTTGTTTTTAATTGTTTTAAAGTATTTCACATATAATTGTTTTTCTTACTTGTATCTCCTGAACATGCTGAGTTGAATCTAAAACATAAATTTAACTGTTAGTTATTTGTTTTAAAAGTTGTTTTAATTAGTTTGTACTAAAATAGTTCAAGTCCCTAATTCCAGGCTGAGGCAATTTCAATAAAAAATTTAGAATACTTTTGAAAATTTTAAATCCAACATTAATCAGTATGTTGTTTTTTATTTATACTTAACATCAGTATAGTTTTTTTATATTAGTAAGTATTTGTTTGTTCTTTTAAAACTAAATTTTTGAAGTTGACTTTTAAAAAGTTTAAAAAAATAAAAGTTTTGATTTCAAAAAATAATTATGTTAAAAAAAAAAGTTTCATAACAAGTATATAGATTAGTAAATTTAAAACTTTTCATAATCAATTAAATATTTTAGTACGAATTTGTGGACAATTTTTAGTGCAAGAATTTATAGTTGTTTTGTAACTGATAAAACTTTTAGTGTAACAAATGTATTTGTTAGTAAACTTTAATTAAAAGAAACTTAAACCCCCAAGATATTTTTGTCATAAATTAATCTTATGTTCATAAAGTATAAAAAGAGCTAAAATTGAATAACGTTATGTACTGTTTTAAAACACTATTTGTCTTTGAAGAGAAAAGTAAAAACTACCTAAAGTTTTAAACATAAATTTATCTTAGTTTATTGAAAAAAACATTCTTAAGCTAAATTATGCCATAAAAAAATAGGAAGTATATAATGAAAATAATACTAGTGTAACACATAATATTTCAGAATTGTTAAAATTTTTACTAAGATAAAGTGATTAAAAATGGTAAAGTTGAAAAATATAAATCTTTCTAACTTAAATAAAATAGATTTATTTAATTTAGTTTAGATATATTAAATAATTTATGCCAATCTAAATTCAAGTCTTTAATTACTAATATTTAATTTAAAGTTAAAAAAAAAACTGTAACATTATTTCTAATTTAAAAATTAAGTTTATGATAAAAGAAAGTACAAAAGCAAACTTTTTATCAAAAGGTTTTAACTTTAAATTATTTCCTAGAAACTTTTAAACAATTAAAACTTTGTATTAAAACGTTTATACATTCATTTATGTTGTTTTTCATACACAAACGAATAAAAATAAGTTATTAACCAACCTACTGTTGGCATTAGCAATTAAACGTTGAAGTTCAAGTGCGTATATTAATAAAATCGAATAACACTTAATCAAACACTGCTGTTATTGGAATTTAAAATTAGTTGAACGACAAAACCTGCACGAAATTTCAATATTCTGTATTATTCGCTGAACAGTTTATTATTTCTTGTTATTTTGTGTAACAACTAACAAATATATTATAGGAAATAACAAGAGCTCAATCAGCAGATTTTAGACTAAAACTTTTCATAATGAACGAAGTTTTAATTTTGACACGCTTAAGTGAACAATGGACCTCAAAGTTATGTTATATTTTGCAACTATGAGCATGTATATTTCCAGGGAATAATAACAGCAATCTCATAACACGCATGAAGTTTTAATTATAATAGCATTTAAGTAAATAACTGAGATAGAAATTTTATTTTCATCAATTTACAGCATATCACATATTACAGGGAATAGTAACAGCAGGATACTGTAAATCATCTAATTTTTTATGTTTTTTTTTTATAACCGACATATATTTTTTCAATGGAATTATAACAGCAAGATACTCTAAATCATATATTTTTATATGTTTTTCAATCAACATATACATATTGCAGGGAATAATATAAGCAGGATGCTGTAGTCGACTAAAATTTTCATACTTTCATGATCAATTAACAAATATTTTCACAGAATAAAATTTTCCTACAGTTTCTTACAGTTTTTCCTAATGAATGAAATATAATACTTTAACATTTTATTCGTTCAATATATTTAACCATTTAACAGGGAATAATAACAGCCGGAGACTTTAGTTGACTTGAAGATTTCATGTTTCTTGATCAATTAACAAACAAAATAACAGGGAATAATAAGAGCAGAATACTGTAATTTATCTAATTTTTAATTTTATAAAATCAACATATATGTTTACAGAGAATAATAACTTTTAAGTTTGCAACAACTAACAAATACTTATTTTCCAGCGAATAATAACAGCTGAATACTGTAAATTATCTAATTTTTTTGTCATAGCTTTTTAAAGATCAACATATAAATTTCCAGGGAATAGTAATAGTATGATACTTTGGTTGACTGTATTTCCAAAAACAATTTACTTGAAAGTTTTATTGTTTTGTTACATATATTTCATATATACAGGGAATAATAACAGCCGGTGACAAGGACAACGACGGAGCGATCGACGTTGAAGACTTCATGCAGTATCTGCACGAACACGAGCTTAAATTAAGGCTCATGTTCAAAAGATTCGACAGGAACGAAGACGGTTTGTTATTTTGATTTCAAATTTAATGAATTAATAAATGCATTTTATAAAAAGTCTTCTGAAGAGGGTTTGTTTATCTCAATATTGTTATCAATATCTGCACGAACACGAGCTTAAATTAAGACTCATGTTCAAGAGATTCGTACAGAAACGAAGATGGTTTGTAATTTTGGGATGCTCATAAAAATAAATGTTTGAAATTTTACAAATTAAGTTAAGTAAATTGTTTTTACATCATATAACCAAGCATTCTGAAGAAAGGTTGTTTTGATCGTTTTGAGTAAACTTAGTTATTTTAAATTTTGATAGGTATTATGAAGCTTTTTTTAGATGAAACTCAAAAATAACTATAGTCTGTGATAGTAAAATTAAAAGTCTTAAGTATTAAGTTATTACTGCAGCTTTTGTTTATTGTTGTTTGAAGACTTTGGGGCACTAAACGGTTTATAGCATGGTAAAAGTATCTTAAGAAACCTGCTCTTAAAAATAAAAACTAATTAACTGCATGAACTGAATAACTTGGTTGCATTTGCTAGTAAGTAAAACTGGATTGCACGAATTACAGATAATAATTAAAAAATATAATTTAAAAGGTTGTTCTGTGTTTTGAGGAACTGAGTGCGGCGTTGGATTCAGTTGGGATACATTTGAAAGAAGATGAGGTGGAAAAAATAGTAAACCAGTAAGTTGCTTTAAAATTTACTTTGTTATCGGTCGGCATTGCAAGCAAGTTAGTTAGTATTCAAAAATATGATGAACTTTTTATACATTTTATTAAATTGTATAACAATGTGTTTTAAGTAAACTTTATATTCTTTTTCGACATTAAAAACTTAATACTTAAAAATATTTATATAACTTAAGCTTGTGACTACCATATAGAACTAGGGGTGGGCAACGTACGGCCCGCAGAGTTAAAATGACCGGCCCCCGAGCGTTTTTTAAACTTAAATGGGAGCCGACCCGTGAATAAAAACAAGCGGCCCGCGAGCGAATTTACAGGCCCGCAAAGGGTCAATATTACAAAATTTTTATAAAACTTTCTATCATATATTTACAAAAAAAAAACTGTAAGAATTTGATCTCAAAACATGCTAAAAAGTTGTTTTATAAGTTAATGTGTACTAATAAGTACACCATTTTGTCCTAATATTTTGTGTTGTTTTAACTTAGTTGGAATATCATTTTGTAAAATTAACCCAATCATGTTTAATAATTAAGATATTTTATATTCGTACCTTTGTCAATTACAATGTCAATTCTTTTTATAGACATTATCTGAACATCTGAATGTCTTAATCTACATCTTAAGTTGTCAGATTTGAGAAATTTTTTTGAATTTGAAGGATTTAAAAAGTGATCAACTGTATCCATAAAATTAGATTCCGCCGGTTCCGAAACTTTTATTTACATTAGAATCCGACCGGATCCGTATCACGACTTAAAATTAGTTTCCAGTCGGATTCGGATCTAAAAAAGTCATAGTTCGGCTGGATCCGGATACTGAATCTGGTAACTCCTTAATTTGAAATGCTCCGGCCCGTAAAAGACTAAATTTTTCCGAATCCGGCTCGTTGATTGAAAAACGTTGCCCACCCCTAATATAGACTGCATGATTTACTTATACGTATGTTAATATTTACAAACTAACTTATTTATGGTGTATTTTAGTTTATTTATAGTTAAGATAAAGATAAAGAATTGAAAGTTAGACCTGGATAATTGAATAAACATTTTAATTAACTACAAAATTGTTTCATATTTTAGACTAAGTCAAAATTTGGTTGCAAAACAGACTTGGATACTAGCTGATAAATCAATAAATACTTAATTTATTTTTAAAATAGTTATATATTTTAGTTTAGACAAAGATAGAGATTGCAAGATAGACTTGGACGAATTAATATGCTTATATAAATAAAAACAAATTTACAGTTTGGACAAAGATAGAGATTGCAAGATAGACGTGGAAGAATTGCTAAATGAACATTTTAAATAAATGCTTCACATTTTAGACAAAGACAAAAAATACTCATTTATATTTTTAATGTACAGTTTAGACAAGGATAGAGACTGCAAGATAGACCTTGATGAATGGCTTGAAGTTCAACTTTTGTATCCGTCGGCATCGTTCAAAGAAATGGTTCGTTTCTGGAAGCATGAAAGTGTGAGTTCCTTGATGTGTACGCTGTTATGTTTTTATTTAACACTACACTTATTATGATAATGTGAGTTGAAATACGTGTTTGGTTTTTTACATATTTGTATACACACTAACACTAACTATGAAAGTGTGAGTTGAAATACGTGTTTGTTTTTTACATATTTGTATACACATTAACACTAAGTATGAAAGTGTGAGTTGAAATACGTGTTTGTTTTTTACATATTTGTATACACATTAACACTAACTATGAAAGTGTGAGTTGAAATACGTGTTTGTTTTTTACATATTTGTATACACATTAACTCTAAATATGAAAGTGTGAGTTGAAATACGTGTTTGTTTTTTACATATTTGTATACACATTAACACAACTATGAAAGTGTGAGCTGAAATACGTGTTTGTTTTTTACATATTTGTATATACATTACACACTAATACTTACTATGAAAAAGTGTGAGTTGTTTTTACACATGTTTTGATAAATATTAAAGTGTTACTATGAAAGTGAGTTTGTTTGTGTTCTTACCAATGTGTATTGATTAAAAAAAAAACACATGAGAATACATTTATGACTCACTGTAAATGTGTGAGTTGTTGTACACATGGTTGTATGTGTGAACATATACTAATACTTCTGTGAAAGTGTCAGTTTGTTGATGTGATGTTTTAACACATTTTATATTTAATATATGTATCACTAACACCTGTTTACTTTTTAAGAGTTTGTTATAAGCGAACGTTACATTTTAAATGTTTGAAAGTGTTAAATGTCACAAGTTTGATATAAGTATTGTTGTTAATCTGTAATGAAAACTGTAAAACAATGTAAATTGCTTATTATATAAGTGTTAAAACTTTATACATGGTTTTTCATAACTACTTGTATATTTAATATGCAAGTGTTAAAATGTATCAATAAATACAAAAAAAAGAAACTAAAGCAGTACAAGGTGCCGTAAATACATTTAATTTTTTTGAACGTGCTGTTTATACCAGTGATAAATGTGTTCATGTTTATTAGATGGTTATAAAATTTTTAATGTCTACTAAAATGTAAACCACTATAATACGGTTAAGTTTTTAATGAATATGTAAATTTTTGAATTATGTAAAGAACTAAAATGAAATTAATGTTAGACATAAAATTGGATAGATACAATGCAAAACATGTAAATATTCACGTAGTTATTACTATAATTGTGACCTACAAAATATGATAAATAAAGAAAAAAAAGATTTAAAACCGTGCACAATTTTATTTAAACTTATTTATACCATTTATTTATGAAATGTATAATTTTTTGATAGTTTGTGAAGAATATGCAACAATAAGTACATCATTCTTAACTCCCGTAATATTTTTTATTTCTTTGTTTAAATTTTTGTGTTTTTTTCGTGAGCAACATTGAATTAAATATTTATCTTAAAATAATCTACGTAGTTTATGGTTTGTACATTTTTAAACTTAAATTTTTTAAATAGCAGCTATGAACTTATGTGTTTGTATTTATAAATTGGAAACGCTTCAATATAAGTGTGTTTAGTATTATTTTATTTTTTATGTTTTATAATTAAAAAATATTTACTAACCAAATGTGAAGACTTATTATTATTTGTTTAAAACAGATAAAGAAAACTAGAGCAAGAGTAAGATTGTTGTGTTTTTTTGTTACTTTTTATATAAAGAGTATAAGTTTGAAACGTTTAGACCAAACCAATCAAAAATATTTATTTTCTGATATTTTGATTCAATTTATTTTTATAGAATTAGTCAGTGAGTTATATTTCAGCAAATTATATGTTTTTTTTACCACAATTCTTTTGTTTACAAAACAATTTTTTTATTTAGAATCAAAGTTATTGATTTAGGTTTTATTTACTGACAAACTAGTATTTTATAATTAGTAAAAAGTGTTAAACAACACTACTTTTATAACTTTAACAGTATTAAAGATAAACTTCTGATGTTTAGTATACAGTTTTTGATGATTAAACTGTTTGAGATTACTTTCTTTTTTCTTTATGTTTATATTCGTTTTTACTCCCTCGAAACTAAAGTATTAATATAATTTCTGTATCACGTTTATTTTATAACCAGATTTATTTATAAATTAACATTTAACTGTAAATTGGTTAAGTGATTTTAATTTTATTGATAAATGTCACATTACCAACCAGTCTGTTCATACTTTTTGTTTGCGAAGCTATCTTTATTTAAGATTTAACTTGATTAAAACGAAATTACACCTTTATATTTACGCAGTTAAAATACTATAAATATCTTTCAGTAACATTTTTGCTGATCGTATCCTTTTAAACGCAAGGTTTCAATCAGTTTTTAATAAAGTTACTTTAGTATTTAAGACTAATACTGAATAATAAAATATGTTTTTCAGTTTTATTCTACTTTAGATTTAAAATAAAATGTTAGGAAAAGTTGTGAGAAAAAGTTAGTTTTCAATTTTTTGAATTAAAAAGTTTTGTGAAGAACATATATCTAATCAAAATTGGTATGTACAACTTTAGAATTTTCTGAAAAAAAAAGTTTTTTTTAAAAGTTAAAAATCTTATCATAAATAGTTTAGTTTTTCTTTAAAGTTTTGCTTCTATTTAATTATGCATTTTTTATTTAATAAAAAGCTTTACAAAACTTACAAACCTTGACTTAGCTACAATTAAAAGTGTTCAGTTTTTTGTGTTCATAAAGTTTTTTTTTTAAATCAAAGTAATATCCAAATATTAACACATGTCACTCTTATGTATTAAAAGGTTATTTTAGGTTTTTTACGTTAATATTTTTAGAATTTTTAATGATATATTATTTTTTTATGTTGACTTTCAACACGGGTAAATATATAAGTTAAATTTTAGTACAAGTAACTTTTTTTGACATTTGTTTTGATTTCTTAATTGTTTTTCATTGTTTTGTAAACTACATATACAGTTTGAATGCTGTTTATATAAGTTTTAATTTAAACTAAAATATGTTTATTTTTTTAATCGAAATATTGTATAAATTATGTATTTTGATAAATTTTAAGAACTAAAAGCCGTTAGAATTTTTGTAAAAAATATACAACACCTGTTGTCTTCAATCTTTTTTAAGACTCTGAACAATAAATTGACCGTAAATAAACTCTGTGCACACAAGACTATAAAAAAACGCTTTTTTTAAAATATTTTATTTTTAAATTACGTGTTAAAGAGCATTTATTTATGTTATAACTGTTTTTCTAATGAAAATAAAAAGACAAAACAAACGTCATTTAAATTAAACCTTTTCTCTTTACTAATATTGGTGTGAACAGTAAAATAACTTTTATACTCTTTAATGTACTCATGTGCACACCATGAATACCGCTGTACACTATAATTCCAATTGTTGTAAATCTATTTAAGGTAAAACTTATGTGTTGTGCTTTGTAAGGTTTTGTGTGTTATTAACATGGTATTAGTTTTTAAAAGTTATTCTAAAATTTTGAAATTTCCTAAATCTTATTTATAAAACTTGAAACGTCTGATAGTTCTCGTGTTCTTTTACCGTAAAAATAATGTCGGAAGTTCGGAATTAAATTTCTACTAATTATGTAGGATTCTCACTTTATAAGTTAAAAAAACCTTGTCAAAAAATTAAAACCTTGCATAAAATATTAAATCTTTACTTTAAAATGATGATATTATTAATAATTATATTAATTTTCAGTTTCTGGATTCGGGCGAATCATTGCTGGTACCTGACGATTACAACGACGTCAAATTTTCAGAAACCTTCAAAAGACTTCTGTCTGGAGCCATGGCCGGTGCCGTGAGCAGAACCTGCACCGCTCCACTGGACAGATTGAAAGTCATGATGCAGGTTTTTGTTTGTTTGTTTTATTTATTTTATTTTATATAAATTGTTGATTAAAATTTGTACCGTTTTATTAGATAGACTGAAAGTTATGGTGCAGGTTTTTGTTTGTTTTATTTTATTTATTTTATTTATATAATTTAATTAATTAGAACTTGTACCGTTTTATTAGATAGACTGAAAGTTATGGTGCAAGTTTTTGATTGTTTGTTTTATTTATTTTATATAAATTTACTAATTAGAACTTGTACCGTTTTATTAGATAGACTGAAAGTTATGGTGCAAGTTTTGATTGTTTGTTTTATTTATTTTATATAAATTTACTAATTAGAACTTGTACCGTTTTATTAGATAGACTGAAAGTTATGGTGCAAGTTTTTGATTGTTTGTTTTATTTATATTTATTTATTTATTTGTATCAATTAACTAGAATTCGTAACGCACCATTGGGTAGATTGAAATTTATGATGCAAGTTTTTTATAAATTATTGTTTTATTTTAAATATATATATATAATATTTACCTCAGATGTTTTTCTGTCAAAACTTTATTCCGTCTAACGGCGTTTTACTGCACTCAAATAAATTTAAGAACAGATCTATGGAGTCTCAAAAAAGCTCTAAGAATAGCTTTAATATTTTTTTTTGAGACTCCATAGATCTGTTCTTAAATTTATTTGAGAGCAGTGAAACGCCGTTAGTCGGAATAAAGTTTTGACTCAAAAACTTCTGTGGTATATATTCCGATAAGCTTAGCTTATCAGGATCTCCAGGACTTAGCGCTTTTTAACGTTACATCTTATATAATATTTATATATATTAATTAAGTAGGACGTGCACTGCTCCACTTGATTGAAAGTTTATTTTTACAACTGTTGTTTTATATAATAAATATTTATAAATTCTCTTGAACAAATTTATATGGATTCTAAAAAACTAAACATGTAGTATACTTATATATTTTATAAATAATAACAGAATGTACATAAACTACAAACTAGAATGAAATGGGAACAATTTTAATATTTTTAAAAAATTGTCTGTAATAATGTTATAATTTGTATTTTTACAGGTACACTGTACAAGCAAAAATAGAATGGGAACAATTTTCAATATTATAGTTTTTTTTTACAGGTACATGCAACAAACAAGAACAGGATGGGAATAATTTCAACCTTCAAGTCAATATTGGACGAGGGCGGACCCAGATCTTTTTGGAGGGGAAACGGGGTGAACGTTGTCAAGGTGATTAAATAATTTATTAACATTTTTTACATAAGGTTATTTTTATTTAATAATTATAAGTTTCTTTATAACCCAGTATTGTTAAGGTAAATTGTTGAACTTGTATAAATATTTAGCGGGTATTTCACTAACCTGTAACTCAAAGTTGAATGTGATCTTGTATTATACTGCCAGATAGCACCTGAGACATCCATAAAGTTCTTGGCTTATGAGAAAATGAAGGAGTTATTCGCGAGAAGAGAAATGAAGAAACTTGCCCTACTCACAGGTAAGTTAAAAATAATAAGTATAAATGTTGACCTGAAAACCTTAAATATAAACTTGCCCCACTGACATGTAATTTGAACAAGTTAACAAATTAAAAAACTTAAACAACAATACATATATTCTCACAGGTTAGTAAAATAAATATAAAATGTAAACTATTTTTTTAATTTCTCATTCATAAGTTTAAGAAATAAAAGTTTAAATATTTATATTTATTTCACTCACAGGTAAGTGAAAAAATAAAATAATATAATAACTATAATAAACTTATCACATAAATGTGTTTTACTCACAGGTGAGTGAAAATAATGAGTTAATATTATATGTTTTGTTTTTTAAATAACAAATGAAAAAATCTAAACTACTAGAGGAGAAATAGTGTATTTATTATTTCAAGAGTTTATTTTGCATTAATGTTAAATATTTATGTATAACCTTTGACAGGAAAAAGAAAAAAAAGGTTTAAAATAAAATATAAGATTTTCCACTCATAAGTTAAACCAAGCTGTTACAAAACAAATAAATATTTTCAAATATTTTCTCACATTCACAAGTACATACAAACAAATAGATTTTCATGATGCATAACATTTTAAAATTTTCTTCACTCAGATTCATATAAAAAATTAATACTCATGTTATATAATATCTATTGTTTTCTTCACTCAGGTTCTTATTAAAATAAACATTTCATTTTATTATTATTATTTAAACATTATCTTCTCACAGGATCATATATATATTTATTTTATGTATTATTTAAATAATACTATATTTTATATTTTATATATTATTTTTATTTTTTAAAATATTTTCATCTCACAGGTTTCTAGCTGGAGCATGCGCCGGTGCAATTTCACAAACTGTAGTCTACCCTCTTGAAGTGAGTTAAAATAATTTTATTGATTATAAAAAATAAATTATTTTAAATTATATAGGGTAATAGGGTATGTGTAAAACAATTTCACAAACTGTAGTCTACCCTCTTGAAGTTACTTAAAATAAATTAATTAATAATAAAAATAACTTATATAGGGTATGTGTAAAGACAATTTCACAAACTGTAGTCTACCCTCTTGAAGTTAGTTAAAATAAATCATTTAATAATAAAAATAACTTATATAGGGTAGTAGGGTATGTGTAAATATCAAAAACTGTAGTCTACCCTCTTGAAGTTAGTAAAATTAATTTATCTGTACTAATTAGTTAATTATTTAGTAGTTTTACATATTGATCAATTAACATGGTAAGACAATTTCACAAATTGTAGTCTACCCGCTTGAAGTTAGTTCATAAATAATGTAATATATATGAGCTGTAATAAGTTAATTAAATAAGTCTAACCGCTTGAAGTATTGCAACATGCAATTTGTAAGTCAACTGAGGTTGGCTAATTATTAAAATATTTCGGGGAAATCTACATCGCCAATACGGGCGTTACTTGAAACACTCTGATTTTTTACAGTTATTTATTTGCATGCGAGTTAAAAGTGTTGAAGAAAAAGTCAGGTTCAGTCAATAGATCAAGACTAAAAGTATAAGTTTTATGAAAAAAAAAACGTTAATTTATTTGAGATCGAACAAAAGCTTAGTTTTTAAAAAAATAGTTGAGATCACTCTGAAGCTCATAATGACGTAATAAATTTTAGTCACAATAAGTGGCTAAATTTTTATTTAATTTGATGTAACCGGAATTCTAAACTGAATGCAACTTATAAAAAGATAAAAATAAAAACAATTTAAAAGCCGACTGAGTCTGGCCAATCGAGATCTATTATAAACTCAGACGCTGTTTAGAAAATTTGGATACTGATAGATATATTTATTTTTAAAATTATTGATAAAAATTCAGCTTTGCGAATAACACAGGCTGGTTTAGTTTGGTGAACAAATTAAGAATAGCTTGAAATTTTCTGTTCTACGTAAAATTTTTAAAGTAATATTTTTATTAATTACAGCTCTAGCATTCAGATATGTTTAATTTATACCTAATTAATTAATTTAGTTGGTTATTTTTTTGCCTAGTAGCACAAATAGTTAGTTTGAATGGATAAAATAAAAAATTAAAGTTACAAAAGTTCAAAATCTTTGAATTATAAATTTCTCAGGAGCCATATTAAAAAAAAAATTGAAATAAAAAAATTGTACCAGAAAGGCCAATTAATAAAAACTGTGGTGTAACATTAAAATATATCAGTTGAAGATACAATCATTCAAATTTGTCCGAATTTTAAATTTTGGAATTTTAATTTTTAGTACTAAAAATAACATCCACTCGTTTAAAAGTTAGTATACTGTCAGTAATGCTAAATGCATGGTTGTCAAAAAGCATTGAGTCCTGGAAAAAACTGTAATTTGACAATTTAGACTTAAAAATTTGGAATTTTTAACAAAAATCACTAAAAAACCTGGAAAAACCTTGAATTAAAATCTTACATGTTAAGTTGTAAAATTTTGATTATTAAAATTTTTTTATTAAAAAACATATTTAAAGTACCTCAACAGTATCTTTTCATTGTTGTTATACTAATTAACACAGCTTTTTACATTAAGCTTAGTTTTAAACTATAAATAGGCATAAAAACGAGTTCTCTTAAATACCTGCCAAAATGTGCCAAAATCTAGTGAAAACCCTGTAAATTTCTAACTTAAAGTTAAAAATAAATCATCAGATAATTTATCAACTACACATGTTGAAACGGTATGGTTCTGATATAAGATTTTAAAATATGAACGGTTGCCAAAACGACATTGAAAGATATCTACAGACAATTAAAATCTTAATTCTGTTTTTTCACTTTTGCAAGATATGCAATTAATGATTTTAAATAGCACACATTGCCGGTATTAAATAAAGTAAATGTTAATTAATATAAATTTAGTACTAAAGTGTAATTGTCGATTAAGGTTTACTTAAATATAGACTAAGGTCATAAATTGCACCTAACTGTATTTACTCTGTACTTGAATAAGATAGGCTAAAAGTTAAAGTAGTTTTTGTTGCTGAGACTAATAAATTATAAGAATGACGGTAGTATAGTGGAAAAGCTTTGAAAGTTTATACAGGTTTGTTTGTTTGTTTTTTAGTGTGTAAAAAAATTTAGTTGTAATTTTTTAAAGTTGCCACACTAAACATTTCGTACGTACATGATATTTTATTGTTTTGAAACAAATTAGTAGTAGTTTATAGTTATTTTAGCTTAGTTTTTGTTATATATATTTTTTAGTTATAATAAACGTATAAATAAACATAATGATATATTATAAAAGTCGCAAAAATGTTATCCTAGTTTTTGAACTTTGTAGTTTTTCAACTTTTGCTAAAATTTTAACACTTGTTTTTAGTTAGTTTTTAAACATTTGAAGTACAAATGTAAGTTTTAAGTAATGGTTTGATCTTGAATATATATTACATATTGTAGTGGATAAGCGTTGAAAGTTTATATGGGTTTGTTTGTTTTTTAGTGAGTTTAAAAATTTTGTTTTAATTTTTTAAAGTTGCCACACTAATCATTTCGTACGTACATGAAATTTTATTGTTTTTGAAACAAGTTAGTAGTATTTCATAGTTATTTTAGCTTAGTTTTTGTTATATATATTTTTTAAATATATAGACGTATAAATAAAAATAATGATATATTATAAAAGTCGCAAAAATGTTATCCTAGTTTTTAAACTTTGTAGTTTAAATAATTTTACTAAAATTTTAACACTTGTTTTTAGTTAGTTTTTGAATGTTTGAAGTACTAATATAAATTTTATTAGTACTTATAAATTATACTTAATTTTCAAAACACTTGAAAAACAAACAAAAGAGTAATAAATTAACTTTGCCTAACACCAAATTTTAACCGGATATCCCTAAATTACGTATTTGTAATTAATATTAAAGTATTTTTTGTTTAGTCTAAGTTTTTAATGACATTTGGATTAGTTTTTTTAATGTAGTAGTTAAATAAACGGTCAGTTTTTAAAACTGCGAGTAGATTAAAAAAATTAATAAAATAAATAAAAATATAATTTTCTTAAAATTTAATATAAGTATTAAGTATATAATAAGAATTAAAAGAAAATTATATTTTTATCTATTTTATTAATTTTTCTCAGTACAGTTAGATTTCTATAAGTTGAAGTTTACAGACGCTCTAATCTACTCGCACTTAAAAAAACTGACCGTTTATTTAACTTTTTTAGTATAAGAGTTTATTTTTTTAGCAGTTAACAGTTTTTCTTAGTATAACTGTAAACAAAAAAAAACGTATAAACAACTCTTTATTAGAAGTTTGTAAAACTTTTATGTTAAACACAAATCCATAAAGTTTAATTTTGTGCAGAACATTTGTTCTATTTAAATATTAATAAGATAAACCCGGTTAAATAATCAAAGAAGATATATAATCCTACCTAATTTACATTTGAATACTTATTATTGTGCTCAGTCCAAATCCACTTAACTTGGTTATATTTCTCACAATTTATTTATTTCATTAATGACTCCGGGGAAAACTGTTGCACAATATTTCTCCTATTAACATTCAAATATTTCATCTTTGTTTTGAGCTGTGTTTGTTTTATATTATTTGTTTAGTGAACACAATAACATACCTTTCACTTTTACCTATATCTAGTAAAATTTTTTACATATTTTTTGTTTTGCTTTTCGAATAATTTTTTGATTTTAAAACATGTGTTATTTATCTTTGGTGTTAAAAGCAAAAAAAGATAATAATTTTTTTCCTGATTGGTTTATGTACGCTGGTATGAGTACGGTTTGATTAAAAAATAAAAACAATACTTAAAAGAAATAGATTTTTGTTCTTAAAATGACTTGTTGTTGCTTTATTGTTGTTATGGTTTAAAAAAGGCAAGTTCTGAAACTAGTAAATAGCATAAATTTTTGTTTAATCAAAATACATTCAATTATAAATAAAAATAAATCAAGTAGTAAATATCTCAATGTATTTTATTGCAGCATGTTTATTTTTCAATGATAAAATCTATTCGTGCCATCAATAAGAAGTTTTAAACAGAATATTAAATGTATTTGTTAAAGTTGTACCCAAGAAAAAATTTCAATTATTAACAACAAAGCAATTACTAATATATGAGCACAAGATTACAAATGTGAATTTTATTTAACAGATAGATATTAAATACTAGTTCATCTATGAGATAATGTTTAGTAGTAGACAAACAGAACATGTTTAGCACGTTTCAAACAAAATAAAGTAGTAAAAACATCTAAAATAAAAATTGAAAGCAATAAAATAAGCAGGCTTGTTTGTATTATACTTTAAACATAAGTTTGTAGTAGTTGATATAACAGGTTGCAAAAACTTGCTTAGCAATAAAGATCCATTATATGAACTAAATGAATTTTTACCAAAATTTCATTAACATATAAAATGTTTACTGTTTATATAAAAATCAGTAAATGCTATATTAGTACAGTAATTTCAGTACTACAGTGTACACCTTTAGTGTTTAACACGACGTGTTGACTTAAAAAAGGCATATGCTAAATACAGGGCTGCAAAAAAACCTGGAAAAACCTGGAGTCGGATAAATTTTGAAAAAAACTGGAAAAACCTGGAATTTTGAGCTTTTTTAACATGTTCAGTAGTAAAATTTCGATTTGACACAAAAAATTAATGTATAGATAAAAAAAATTTGTCATCATCAAGTTTTTTTATCGAAAAACACATTTAAAGTAGCTTTTAAGTATCTTTTTAATGTTTTTATACTCTTTAACACAGTTTTCTTACCTTAAACTTAACTTTAAACTAAGAATAGACCCAAAAATGTGTACTTTTAAAAACCTGGAGAAAATTTGCCAAAAACATTTGGCAACCGTTTTTAACACTTTCCAGGCAGTCAAACCCCGCTTAGCAATCCTTAAACAGGCCAGTACACCTGAAATTTTCAATATATATGTATAAAATTTAATAAGTATGAATAAAAGTTGATAATCAACAGGTAGCGAAAACCAAATTAGCTATTCGCAAGTAAGACCATTAAACCTGTATTAAACCAATATATATGTATATATAAAATTATAAAAATAATAACAACTATTATGTTTCACAGGTAGTAAAGACGAGATAAGTAATCCGTAAAACCGGCGGTTACGATAATGAAAATTACTATAAATACAAGTTTTGTAAAAATGTAACTAAAACTTTATATAATACAGATAGTAAAAATCCCCTTAGCAATCCGTATGAAAGGCTAAAATAATTTCCAACATACATGTATTAAATTTAATAAATATCAACAAACTTTACACAGACAGGTAGTAAAAACCTGTGATATAATATACTCAATTAATTTAAATATTCCAGGTAGTAAAAACAGGCCTTGCAATTCGTAAGACAGACGATTATGATAATGAAATTCATTATATAAATTAAAATACAGGCATCTAACTATTTTATGATATACAATACAAAAAAGTATACATAAAACTTTATATTTCACTGGTAGTAAAGTCGAGACTTGCGATCCGCAAGACGCTAAAAATATGATATAGTAAAAAAATATACTTGTTATAAAAATTATAATATTATTGTCATTATATTAATTCATAATTAAATCATATTAACTATTATAATGAATATTATTGTTATGCAAATATTTTTGATATAAGAAACAAAAAAATGTATTCGATTTAATATTTCAGGTAGTAAAAACCCGCTTAGCGATCCGCAAGACGGGCCAGTACACGTTTAATATTCTACATGTTTGTATATAATTTAATATTCCACAGGTAGTAAAAACCCGCTTAGTGATCCGCAAGACGGATCAGTACACCTTTAATATTCTACATATTTGTATGTAATTTAATATTTTACAGGTAGTAAAAACGAGACTAGCGATCCGCAAGACGGGCCAGTACACCTTTAATACAGGGTTGCCACTTTACCTGGAAACCTTGAAAAACCTGGAATAACCTGGAATTTGACAATTTAGGCAAAAATAACCTGGAAAAACTTGGAATTTGAGAAATTTTGAAAAAAACCTGTAAAATCCTAGAATTTCGAACAAAAAACCTGGAAAAACCTGGAATTTTCAACTATTTTAACACTTTCAATAGTAAATATTCGATTTCACACAAAAATTCTATCATGTAGATAACAATTTTTTGTAAAAAATGTGCGTACTTTTAAAAACCTGAAAGAAATTTGAAAAACCTGGAAAAAATTTGGAAAATACGAGTGGCAACTCTGTTAATATTTTAAATATTTGTATACAATTTAACATTTCGCAGGTAGTAAAAACCCGCTTAGCGATCCGCAAGACGGGCCAGTACACTTTTAATATTCTACATATTTGTATGTAATTTAATATTTCGCAGGTAGTAAAGACCCGATTAGCGATCCGCAAGACGGGCCAGTACACCTTTAATATTCTACATATTTGTATTTAATTTAATATTTCGCAGGTAGTAAAGACCCGCTTAGCGATCCGCAAGACGGGCCAGTACACGGGCGTGTTCGACTGCATCCACAAGCTGCTGGTGAACGAGGGACCCAGGTGCTTTTTTAAGGGTTACGTTCCGAACCTCGTCGGAATAATTCCCTACGCCGGCATAGACCTGTGCGTTTACGAGGTAAAAAAATTGGAAATTAAATAACAGCGTTTATTATATTTATATAATTTATTATATACTGCTATCCCGTAAATAAATTACAAGTTTAATGAGTTATATGTAAAAGAGGTTTTAATTTCTCATACAATAAATTACTTTTTTAATTTTTAGGTAAATTTTTTTTACAGTAAGTGCATTTTTTTATGTTGCAGTGTTTACGTGATACTTGAAATAATTTTTCTGGCTATGGATTGATGCGTTTGCACAATAGAAGTTTAGTTATGTTGAAAGTTAAATGCAGCTTTTTATACTGTTCACTCTTTCTTTTTCAAATTTTCTTTTTTTTTCTGTTCTTTTACTGTACTTGTTGTATACAAGGGTTTCCCAAACTTTTTTTAAATGGCCCCCTTCAGAAATGAAAAAAGCTATGGCCCCCTTCAACAAGATTACTCAAAAAAAACTACTATTAAAAAGACCTATAACCTTTTTTTTTCTCTTTATCAGCAACTCCAGAATATCTAGTGTAAATTTTAAATTATGACCTCGTTGCCCCCCTGTGGCTCCTTTACTGCTTATGGCCCCCTGGATACTTGGCCCCCTGGATACTTGGCCCACTTTGGGAAACCCTGGTGTATACTATAGTCTACACTTGTTTGAAATACGTTTTTGTTAGCTTTTTATAAAAAAAAACTTAGTTTAATGCATTAAAAAAAAAAGAAAGTTTTAAGTATTGCAGACTATTTAGATATGATTTTTTTATTGCAAAACTTTTTTTTTGAGTAATAATTTTACAAAAAAAAAGCTTAAGACTAATAGATTAAGATAGAGTTAAGTTTTCATGTATTTCCTTCTAGATTATTCTAATCAATGACACAAAAATAAAACTTAACACCAACTAAATGGTAAGAAGAAAACACATTTGCTAAAATATATCAACTTATAAATAGAATAAACATATTAATTAAGCTATTTTTTGATTAGCAGTTTAACAGACCTTTTAAAAGAATTAATGCAGATTAATTTAAATAAAATTAAAGCTAACCTTATTAATAATTTAAATTTTGGTTAAATTTTTGAAGTAATAAAATGATCGATCACTATAAATCAATATAAAAACCAATTTTTTTTTTACTTGATGTCTCAAGTATTTACGAGCCAAGTTTAATTTTTACTAAACTATTAAACGTTTATAAAATATAATAAATTAATTTTCAGTCCAACTTGAAACAGCTGTTTGTATATAGGTATTAAATTAAATTTTTAAACATTTAAATCTAATCAGTAAATTTTTATATTGTTTGAAATGTACGTTTAAAGTATTAAAAAAACTCCCAAGTAAAAAAATATTAAGTACTGGAATTACAAAACGTATATATTTTTAAGTTTTCAAAGTTTTAAAAATTTCAAACAGACATTCAAGAACCAGTATTTGAGGTTGACAACAGTCATATAATAAATAATTAAAATTAATTAATGAAGTCAATGACAATTTATATTATTCAAGCTAAGCTAAACTCAACAGATTTCAAGAACCTAGTAGAAGTTGAAATAAGCATAGTTTTATTTAATCAAAATGATCGATAAAGTGAACCAAATAATAACAAATTCAAACAGACGTTCAAGAACCAGTATTTGAAGATGAATATGCATATTGATTAACACCATAATAAAAAAATAAAATATTATTTAATTTATTATTTCAAACAGACTTTCAAGAACCAGTATTTGAAGATAAATATACATATTGATTAACATAATAATAATAAAATAAAATATTATTTAAATTATTATTTTAAACAGACGTTCAAGAACCAGTATTTGAAGATAAATATGCATATTGATTAACATAATAATAAAAAAATAAAATATTATTTAATTTATTATTTCAAACAGACGTTCAAGAACCAGTATTTGAAGATAAATATGCATATTGATTAACATAATAATGAGAAAATAAAATATTATTTAAATTATTATTTCAAACAGACATTCAAGAACCAGTATTTGAAGACAAATATGCATATTGATTAACATAATAATGAGAAAATAAAATATTATTTAAATTATTATTTCAAACAGACGTTCAAGAACCAGTATTTGAAGACAAATATGCATATTGATTAACATAATAATGAGAAAATAAAATATTATTTAAATTATTATTTCAAACAGACGTTCAAGAACCAGTATTTGAAGAGGTACGGGAACAGCAAGGAACCGGGGACTCCCCTGATAATATTTTCTGGGTGCCTGTCAACCACTTGCGGGCAGTTTGCCAGTTACCCGTTCGCACTCGTCAGGACTAAAATGCAAGCCCAAGGTTTTTTAATAATTTAATACTTATTTTGTTCATTTTAAAGGTATCCTATTTGCATTAATGAGGACTAAAATGCAAGCTCAAGGTTTAGTTTCTTATATTTATATTGAAAACAAACTTACTCATTTGTACTGGTAGATACATGTTAAAGTTTAGGACTAAAATACATGTTCAAGGTATAAACATTAATTTAAGTTAAAAAAAAAATCCAGTTACCTATTTGCTCTTGCAGCAATAAAATGCTGGTGCTGCGTATTTAAATAAATAAATAAATAAATATATATATATAGTTACCCGATTTGCGTTAGTTATGCGCAAGGTTTGGTTTATTTGATTTTAGTTCTACTTTTTAAACTTAAAAGCTACGCAATCGCTCTTTTGAGGACAAAAAATGCAGTTGGTTTCACTTCAGCTCGATAAATTGAAAAAAATCTATCTAGTTTATTTAAATTTGTGATAAATATATCAACTTGAATTTTTCTTCAGTAAAAAAGAACGACGCCCACAAGTTAGGAATGTTCTCAATGCTGGGCACAATTGCCAGGACCGAAGGACTTTTTGGTTTGTACCGCGGTCTCGGCCCTAATATTATGAAGGTTTGTAAAAGATCTAACAGCATGTAGTTTAATTTAATAAGATTGTTGTAAAGGTTTGTTTTTACATAAAATATAAGATTTAAATTGATAGTTATTTGTTTTAAAAGTATTCATATTTATCTTATAGACAAAAAATTAAACACCTTTAACAGTATAAATGTCTCTTTGTATTTATTTATTATTTATCAGTTAAGTTACTTTGTATAAGTTGCTTTTAAAATGTAGACATAGACATTTTTTACAGAAACAATTTGTGATAAATAAATTAAGATAATTCAATTTTTTAATTTCATAAGCATATTGTTTATAGAAATATTTAGCACAGTGCTTTTATACTTCAAAATTTAAATGGACCCTTTTTTTAGTTTTCTTTCAGTTAGTCTGAAAAAAAAAATTAAGCATATTAATATTTAAGTTTTTAGTTGAATTTATACTTTTACCTGTTACCACTAGGAAAAACTTTTTACAATTATAGATTTTTTTTTGTGAATAATTGATGTGAGTTTTACAGCAACAGATTTTTTGAGGTTTTAACGCCAAAGCAAAAAACTGATTAAGTAAAAACTTAGTTTATGTGAATTTTGTAATGCAGAGTGTTTTTATTTACGTTCTTAATATACTTTGTATAATTTATTTTGAACTTTAAGTAAGTAAACTTTTTTAATTGCTAAATGGATGCTTTGTTATTAAGAAAAGTAAAAATTAAGCTTCTCTGCAGCTTACAGGGTAAAATTATTTTAGACAAGTAAAAAATAAGATGTTGTATACATAATTTCAATTAGTAAAATGGAATTAAAGTATTTTATTAACTTCAATATTAATATGCAAACTTACATGTTGAAAGTAAATAGAACTTATATTTTTATTGAAATAATCTAATAAATAAATAAATAATTTTCAGGTTATTCCCGCAGTCAGTATTAGTTACGTTGTTTATGAAAAAATGAGGATAAAACTTGGCGTCTACAGCTGAAAAGTTTAATTGTTAGTTTCCACATTTGTGTTTGTACTAAAATGTTTACTTTTTCATAATTTAACTTGATCATCATATAATGTATTATTTTTTAATACTTTTAGTTACTAAGGATGAATATCTGAATATATATATATATATATATTTTTTTGTAAATTTGCTATTTGAAAAAATTAGCTTCTAAAATAAAACTAACAAAATTTTACATTAAATATGATTAATATTTTTACATAGTTTAATAAGTTTATAATAATTTTTTTATTATAAAGCTATTTTAATTCTTTTTTTACATTAAAAACTAAATAGTAAACTTAGTTGATTGTTTTTAACTTCGTAACCCACAAACTTATATTATTTGTATTATCAACTTTAATTTGTATGAAACTATTTTTTTTTAGGAATATTTTCGGTGGAACATTTAGGAAAAAGAGTCTTCCATTTTTTGCACATCAAAAAACAAGTTATTCCCATTAGGCAAAATTACTTAGTGTTTATTTATTTTGTATTAATTTATTTACAATGCAATCTATCTAGGCTATTTATGACTTTTGTGTTGGAATGTTATTGTGTGTTTTAGTAAATTTGAAAATTTTAAAGAATTTTATATAAGTTTTAAACAATATAAGCCTTTATTACAATTTCATACGAAAACAGAGATTAATGTTAAATAAATTAAAATTTTTAACACACAAACTTTTATTCAGCATCAAATTAAGCACAAGTTTAATTATTTTACAACTAGTTTTCTTATTTAATCAATTTTTATTGTGTTTTAGATTTATTTCAACATATTGTTTTTAAAGAACTATAAATGACTTCAAATTAAAACATTCTTGAAACTACTCAAAGTATTTATTTCAAAAGCCTTAGTCATTTTTTGTGTTTGTTACACGTTTTTAACTGCCTTATTTTAAATAAAGTAAACTACCGACTGGATCTTAGTAGATAAAACAAAATAAACAATAAATTTTAGTAAAAACTTTCATAATTATTTGAAAACATTTATGCTTTAAGAAAAAAATTAATTTGTACAATGCACAAGTTTTTATGTAGTAGTGGGTTGTTTTTTAAGTGTTTGTTTAAATAGTGATAAAAATAACTGTGGAACTCAGACAAGGGTTTATTAATTTTCACAATAGCTCACTTGGAAGAAATTGTTAAAGTAACTGCTCACTTTGTTAGACATCGCCCATTTACTAGTTAATTACCTACATAACTTTTCGCCCCTTACTAACACTACTTGTTGTCCCCACATTTCTAAGATCGCCCCTATGTAATCCACTTTGATTAGTAAACAGGTCAAATATGCACGAAGACTCTTTAGCACGAGAATAAAAATAACAATAAAAAGATAAATAGATTAATATAAGCTTCCGACCAAGAGTTAGGGGTGACAGTGATAGTAGAAAAAAAAGATAAGTTATAAAAACAAATTACCGACTAAGGGTAAGGTTTGGGGTATGGGTGATAGCAAAAATATAAAATGAAATAAAAAAATTAACAAGAAAAACACATGATACATGTGTCAAAACTTCATATCCAGCATTAAACTAATTGATTGAAGATGAAACAGGCTTTTTTTTTTGAAGCAGGTACCAAAAAGTAGGAAATAATAAGATTGAAAGTAGTTTAAAGGCTAAAATTAAGATTGTAAAATGTATATGCAATGAAAGACATTCAAAAGAGAAGTAGGTCATTTAATTGTAGTAACTTGAAACTCTGCTGTTCTGTCTTTTTGGTTGTAATTTGCTACAACTGAAAAACGGTAATCTAATCCCAGAAAACGTTTATTGATTTATAGAAAAAAAACAGAATATTATTTATATTTTAAATCACATGTGGTGAAGTCATATGACAGATAACAAATTAATCAGATTTAAATGGTAAAACAATTAAATTAAAAAACTAATAAGGAGTTTTAAAAAACTTAAAATACTTTTGTTTTTTAGAATATCTATTTAAATTTTTTTTTACAAACCGTAAGACACAAAAGTACATATAGGAACAGAGAGTTTTATTTAAATAACACTTAAGCATTGTGATGAAACTTAGCTTTAAGCAGTTTCGCCCATGCAGTTTTTTTGGACAACGATTGAATAAAATGTATTGTCAAACTATTGTCGATTGTCTAAATCAGGGTTTCCGAAAGTGGGCCAAGTAGCAATCTTGAAGGCCATTTTAGAAACTTAAGGAACCATAAGCAGCAATGGGGGCCATGAGGATACAACTTGAAACTTACACTAGATATTCTGAGTTGATAATGAAGAGCAAAAATAAAAAAGTCTTAGGCGTTTTTAATGGTAACTTTAAAATTTATACTACACATTATAGAAAAGTTTAATTTTTCTATCTGAATATCAAGCTATTTTTCACTTGTTTTTCTTTGTTAAAGTTGACACGTTTCTTAAAAATCATTCACGTTCGCAATTTAAATTTAAACAAAAATTATCTCAAACGAATTATTGTATTTTGTAGAGCTGAGATCAATTGTTTTTATTTAATATTAAGGTCAATAAGTTTTTTTTATCCATCTGAAAAACTAGCTAACTTTTTTAACTTTTATTTAATGTCAAGATTAATAATCAGCTTAATACAGTTGTTAGTTTAATTTTTTTTAAATAATTTTCTTATTAATACGTCAAAATATAATAAATTAGCTCAAAGAAAAAACAGGAAAGATTTATTAACAAGAAAAGTTTCAATAAGTTACAATTAATATTTTTAAAATGTAGTTGTACAAAATTTTTAAAACTTTGTTTCGTTTTTTGTGCGTCTTAGCAATTTATTTTGCATTTTAGTTTTTTAGATTAAATCAAAGCCACCTTTATACTAATTTCTATTGAAAGTTTAAAAATAAAACAGGCAAATACTTTATAACTTTGATGATTTTTTTCTATCTTACTTATAAACAACTACTAAATAGCAGTAAAGAATTTTCAATGTTTAGTTATGGGTTTTATTTATTTGTTTAAAGCTTATCCTTATGAAAAAGTTTCATCACTTAAAATGAATTTTTGTAACAAACATTAACACATCCGCCCTCAAATAAAATGTTTTTGAATCTTTTACTTAAATAAAACATAGTGACTACTTACCTTTGCGCAAGCTAGATAAACTACTTAACAGTATACTAGCAAGTTGTAATACTAATGTCCTATGTTAGTTTAACGGGCCTGATGAGGTTTTATTGTGTTGGAGTTGATTATGAAGTTATTTTAACATATTAGCAAGAGTTTGTCAACTTCCTTATAACACATTAAACTCAATAAGAGAGTCAAACCAGCTGTTATTCTATTTTATTAACAAAAGTACGAACATAAATACGAAATATTAAACAAAGATCAAACAGAATTTATTCCAAACTAAAATTCATTATACCTTGAAAGAGAAACTTGATAAAATCCTCATCAGACAACATAATCATTCTACAACGAACATACTTTTCCCATGAACAAAGTTTGAGTTTTGTACAAAACCATTAACGCGAACGTATGATCCTCAACAAACGGAATCGGTTCAGGTCTGACTTGACACTAATCTCCCATCTCCGACGCTGTTGCTGCAGCAGCTCCAATTCCTGCTTCGTTCACTTCAACGAAGGCTTTGTGGGTCACTTCGGACACGTAAAGTCGACGATCTGGTTGCAAAGCGTTCTCGGATGTCGAGCTGAAGTGATATCTAGCTGAAGTTTGCCGCCTTCTTCATCAAAAGCGTCTTCTACTCCCAACAAACTCAGGCAACCTTCCGAGCTTGCGTCGCGTTCAATTTTGAATTCATGCAGTTTTAAATCAATATGCTGGTAATTAAATTTGCTTTAAGATCTTCAGTTGTTTTGGCATCTTGTCTTTGCATAACGTCATTCAAACCGAATAGCTTATCAGGCAAAATCATCATCCTCAAAATCGAGTTTCACACACTCTTTCGCAAGACAATACTCATAGTCGTCAAGTTTTCCCATCATTTTAAGGTTAGAGGGTTGCTTTTCTTCTGCACAACAGAACTTAGAATATTTGATTATCTTTGAATTGAACTTTTTTTCGAGATACCAATCACCTTTTGATACAACTGACTAGCACACATGCAGTGTCAGGGATCAATTTAAAAAACGTGTTTTCAATTTTACTATCTGTACTATCTGAAACCCATTTGTTAATTTTTTTCTTTACCCCTTCGCGTCTTTCTCATAGTCTAAATTCTGCATTTGGCACTTGAAAGCAGTTTCCATTTCACGTTTGTACTTGGGGGTGATCTGAAAAGCTTCCGAAGGACAGACGGAGTTGGCAACTTTAAGCTACTGGCATGATAACTGGGTAGTTGTGGTTTAAGCTTTTCGAGAATGTTATTTTCTTTAACAAAACCCAACGCCTTTCCTGGCTGCTCCTTGGTTTTCTAACATTCTAACAGTAGCATGGAAAGAGCAAGTGAAATACTTAGCGGTGAAAATTTAAATATAAATTCACAGAACTTGTTGAAGAGATTGACATCAAACGAATCGATGTTCATGTTGAATTAAATAACTACTAATTTTCCACTCTGAAACCGTTTATATTATTAAATATTTGTTAAATCTAGTTGTACAGCTAAATAAACACTTTTAGTAAATACTAGTTCTTTATGTTTTAGTTGTGGTTGAGTTTAAAATTAATTTATTTTTCACAGCTTTAACATAAGGTCCAAACCACAATTTATTATACTTTAGTTAAAAGCCATGATAAGAAGCCTTTTAAAATAAAGTTAAAAGTTTTCATAGCTATTTTAGGCTGCATTATGTTTCATTTTTAAAATTTTAGATTTATTACCTTAAATTAAAAGCTTTTAAGTGACTAAATTTTCAACTTTTTTGTTTCAAACAAATCATAATACATCAAGCTAACTTAAAAATAAACTCATAAAATTTGTTTATAGTTAATAAATGTAAAATAGGTGTAAAATAACTATCACCGGACAAAAAAAATTGTTTTATCTTAAAATCTACATCATTAACATAACTTTAGTACTCATTGTATAATTTTTAGAAAAGTAACATCACAAGTACTGTGTAAAGCAAATTTGTTGCTCGTATTAATTAAAATAAGTCGTTTATATAAAACTACTAAAATTAATTTGTAAACAGGAAAATTAGATTGTTATATGTGGAAAACTTAAGTATTTTTTAAATATACCACAACTTTACTTTTGATGCAATTTTTATTATGATTTTTATAAATTTACTTCAGTTGTTATTTTTTGAATTTGTTGCTGTTCATTTCATTACAACACTTTTTACCAAAAAATATATTTTAAAAACTTTACAACAATTCTAATAAGTATTATTTATATTTTTTAAAAGCTATGTTGTAAGCTACTAAATCATTTAGAAAACACTGATGTCCAATAACTAACACGTTTATTGCTACATGCTTAAACAAGCAACTACTTACATCAAACCTTTTGATATGCAGTATTAAACATTGCTTACATAGTTTTAGTTTTTTCTTTTAAAAAATAGTTTCAATTCAGATAATTCTAATAAATATATTAACAAAAAATTGAGGTATTTAATTTTCTTATAGTTGATTCTTGCAGGTGTTAATATAAGCTTAGCTTAAGTACATTTCTGTTCAATAAACTATAGAACAAAAAAAAAAACTGCGCTTTAGTGCTACCTAAAAAAATCAAATAAATAACATTGAAAGTAAAAACATAGAAACTATTTGTATAGTATAACATATAAAATTTCATGCTGATTTCTAACTACTACTAAAAACTATTCAAATTTAAGCATTAAACTAAAACTTTTTTAGAAGGGAAAAAATAATATATCAATTTTATATGGATTACCATAAATTAAATTCTTAGAGTATTTTTTAGGTTAAGTATATCTATCTAGTAAACTAAAAAAAAAGTTTGAAAAAAGTTTATGTTAGATAGCTAAGAGTAAGGTCGTACACCGCGGGCAAAGCGATCTTTAGTGTTTAGAAGAAAGCAAATAAATTACAAGTAGAAACATTAAACAAAGTTGAAAGTTTCCAAATTTAAAACTTAGTGCTAATTTCCAACTACCACTAAACTACTGTTTAAACTAAGCAGTAAAATAAAATTACTTTCTCAATAATAAAGAATGATATTTAAATTTTATCTAAATTACAACAAACAATTTTCTTAGCTATTATGTTCTTAGCTTACTGAAAATTAAGTAGCTAAGAGCAATATTGCACACCGCACTTTAGTTCTAGCTGAAGAAATATTATAAGTAGAAATTTTATAAAAGTTAAAATTTTTTAGTTTTCTTAATTTCGTGCTAATTTCCAAATACTACTAATAAGTAGTTTTCTTGCTAATTTACCTATATCCCAGATTTTATCTTAGCTTCCGTACCTCGGAACAGTAAGCTTTTTTCGTACATTTTGCTTCGCGAAAAAGCACAAAGATTTTTTCGTGCACCAGGTCTTAGGACCAAAAAATGTTAAGCTTTTTTTTTGTCGTTCAATATAGTATAACATAGCTAACTCCAGTTTTTTTTTACTGAGGCTAGTTTTCATTTAATTTCTATCTGAAAATTTTCTTACATAGCAAAAATCTTTAAAAAACATTTGAGCATTTTTATACTAAATACTTTAAATAATAATCTTAGTATTATTTTTAGCATACCACAGTAGAACTGATTAAACAAATACTTCATTATAATTATACAGTATTCATTTAAAGGTTTATCTTAAAATTTTTCACCTAAATCTGACCGCCTGATTTAAAACTTCCTTCTCTGTTTTAAAAAATATTTGTAGAAGTTTTTCACGATGCCACAGCTAGCTATTGTTTAGCTCTTCGTCAAACTAAAATTGTAACTTTAATTTATACAGGGTTTTATGTAGGGATCTATTGTTAAAGTTCAAGTAAAAAGAACGATTGTTCAAGCTATTCACATTTCTTTTAGCAATAATGTATTCGAGTATATTCAAAATTATGTTCACATAAAAATATTCAAAAAACTGCTTTATATATTTACAAAGTAGTGAATTTCACGGAAACGTCAAAAACCACGACAAAATTTTTCATGAAAATTTATTTCCGAGTAACATAAGAGTTATTTTTTTACAACTGGCAAAAAAGTGGAGCGTTTGGAAGGCTGCATAATTAAACAGATTGCAATGTTACATAACCGTCAGCTGCAGTTTGTGGGTTTAAGTTGCGCGGGATCGCGTTCGAATCGACAATTCGGTCGTCGTCTACGTCATCTACCGCGTCATAGTTCCAATGACCCACGTCATCACTGTCTTGAGACACGTCATCGCTGTCAGGGCGCGCCTCCGCGTCCCTTAGCCCCGAAGAGTAGAACCTCTTCTCGGGCCATGCGAGGTTTGGATGGTCAATCGTGCCATCTGCGTCATAACCATCTCGAGACACGTCATCGTTATCTTGAGACACGTCATCACTATCTAGAGGCGCTTCACGACGTCATACTTTATTGAGGCTGGCTTTTTGGCTTGAAACGTAATCGAGTTAGTAAAAGGTTTAGAAAATATATAAAAAAAGTTTATTTGGAAAATATTACAAAACTGCGATTATATTTCAAGCGTGTAACTTACTTTAAAATTTCTTAACACACACCAGGGTTTCCCAAAAATGGGACATTTGGCCCCTTTGGTGGCAATAAGCAGCAAATGAGCAAATGGGACATATGAGTTCAAAATTTTAAAACTAACTAGCTTACTTATGAAGCTTTTCATAAACTAGATATTCTTGATTTGAAGTTTTGCTCGTTTGAAAATCAAAAAAAAGAATGCTAAGGCGCAGGGACGTAGCTAGCTCAAAAAAGTTACGAATCTACAAAAATTTAAACATATGAAAACACGCGTGATAACGTCCTAGCGGGAACACAGCTACCTCTAATGTTATTGAATTTAATCTGAAACTCTGCAGTTATGTTAAGACATTAAAAATGGAATGTTGAAGTAAGAGTCATAAGTGTATACAAGGCAATTTATTTTGCTCCACTCCACACCCCCTATGACTCTTTATGTGTTGCCACTTCTGCAAACCCAGAAAACATTCATAAAAAATAAGTATAAAAAAACCACAATTTAACTCAAAAACATTTATATTTCATTAAATCAAACATTATACGTAGTCAATAGTAACAACAAGTTATGCAAATTTTTTGTAACATAAATTGTATGATTTTGATTTTTGAAGCTACAGCTTCCATTAGGATCAATTTTGGGGTCGCTTGAGAATTCCACTACTAGATTAGCCAATTAGAGCAAGCTTTTTTTAAGCCTATCAGAGGCTGTTTTAAGAGTAGTAACAGTAGCTTAACAACAACTGATGCTAAGCTGAGAATTGTAAATCATTCATTGAAATAAGAAATAAAATAAATAATAAAAGAAGAATTTAATGAAAAATGTATATTATGATAGATAAAGAAATTAATACATTTTCCTAGTATAATATAGTGATAGTTATAAATTAGCTAGTAATGTCCTAATGAAATTTAAAATAATTTATATTTAAAGTTTTGTATTAAGGTTAAATATATATCATCATTTTTTATTTTGTTTAGTAATATTTAATTTCGTTGAGGTACTTCTTATTATTATTCTTTTGTAGCATTTAAATAGAATGAGTTGGTTGTAATTTACAAAAAATATTAAGTGTACTTTTTGTATTCTAATTTTTAAGTTAGAATGAATTATCAGTGTTATGATTGAAACGCTTTTAAAACATAAAATAATTTTAGCTCTTGTTTTCTACAAGCAACAGAGAAGATAGAAGTTGTATAAGCCCTTCAGGCAATTTTGTTAGAAAAAAACTAACACTAACTTATTAGAAGTTAATAAATTTCTGGAATTTTGTAAATACAGGGAAAATTCTTCAAATAAAACAATAAGACTTCCTCAAACTTCTTTAAAATAGTAAAACAACCTATATACTAAAAACAATATATTGAATAAGCCGTATTTTTGCATTGAAAATGTTCGAAATAAAGGACGAAAGCTTTGCAACTAAAGTGTTTTGGTTATTGTTTCATTAGACAGCTATTTAAGGGCTATTTTTTAGCTTTTTCGTTTTTGAAAATTTTTGTATAGCTTTGTCTAAAACAATAGTTAATTGGATTTGTTTTTGGACCCCAAAGTACGGCTTACCTGTTTTCTTAAAACAACCTATTATTTATTAAATTTTTCTGATCTGTTATTTGTTCTAGTACAACCAACTTCTACATCCAAAAATTTTCCCACCAAATCCCTTGGTATTAAACAATTTTCTGAACCTTCAGGTTCAATCCTTTTAGACTCTTACCTTTCTCCACCTTCTAAAAAATGACTTTGTTGACTTCACCAACTATTTTACCTAAAAAAACACAAACAAAACCCCTTTGTGTTAAACAATTTTCTAATCCTTCAGGTTCAATCCTTTTAAAGTCTTCCTTTTCTCCACATTCTAAAAAAATGGCTTTGTTGACTTCACCAACTATTTTACCTAAAAAAACACAAAAAACCCCTTTGTGTTAAACAATTTTGTAATCCTTCAGGTTCAATCCTTTTAAACTCTTCCCTTTCTTCTACTTCTCCATTTTATTCTTTTTCACCTTTTTCTTATTCACCTTCTTATTCTTCACCTTCTTCAAATCCTTTAATATTGTTGACTTTAGGTGACCAAGTTTTTACAAATAGCTTATTAACCAAAAAACTAAAACCTAAAATAGCTATGGAATTAGTTTTTAAATGTTCAAATTTTCTTTGTAATACTGACATTATAAGCAATGACATATCTAATAAAAAAAATATAATATATAATAATTATGATCATACTCATTATTTTTATAACTGGTCGCAATTTAAAAAAGACAATAAAAAAACATTTATTTGAAAAATATTTTGATCTAAATGATAAAAAGTATGTGGCAAAACTTGTTAAGAAAAAAGTTTTAATTGGTATATATCCAAATACAATAACGCTGTTTAGTAGATTGTTTAAGCCCAAGTGTGGGTCTAACTTCTATATGCAGGTTTTGTTACTAAAGAATTTAAAATTATAAACTTTATTAGTCACAAACCAATTAATTGTTTTTGTAATAGTGTAAATGAGCGTTTATTGTTGTAGAAGATTGAGTGAGACTGATCTTTTTCTATTAAAAAAAAATTGTATGTATTGAAATTATATATAAATAATAATTAAAAGTTTATTATTCACAAATTGTAACATTATTAAGATCATTAACTACATAAAATTATTTAACTTTTGTTTATTTACAGGTTTGTAATTTTTTATATACAAATTAAATAAATTTGTATATTATTTATTAAAGTAAATAATGGCTTCATACAAGAGGGAGAAATAGGATGACAGTGCTCAATTTTTGAAAAAGGACATCATACTTCACATTTATGTTAGTTTCTATTTATATTATATTAAAAAATTATTCTATATGATTGATTGTTATATAAACATTCCTTGCAGTAATTAGATTTTATGTTTATTTCAAATATTTTAAAATAGCAAAATTCAAAAACTTTTAAACTATAAAAGGAACGTTTCCAGAAAGTTTGAGGTACATACGTTTGTATTGGAAACTTTCTACAAAAATTACAATATCTCAAAACTTAAATAAATTTTCAATCATATAAAAACTGCCTTGTAGTTTATACTTGAAGCTTTCTTATAAGCATATAAGAGCCTATTTTATTTTTAGATGGAATTTGAATAGTTGTGCACCCCCAATTCTATGCCTTTGAATCATGGGTAGGTAAGTCAAACAATGTATGTAAGATTTGGGAGAAATAGTTTTCTGTAGCAGTCAGAGAAATTAACAAGATAGGTTTGAATACAATTGTCGGTATGTTTCCAACTCAAATTTAACCATTTTTTAATCTTTGTTTTAACAATTAAAAGTTGCTATATTAATTTTTGTAGCAGTCTGAAAAATCATATATAAGCAATTTTTATCTAAGTTGGTGATCATACTTTTACTGTTTCTGAATTTTATATAATTTAGAACAATGAGTGTAAACATGATATATAATAGAAAAATGTAATTTTTTACAAAACTCAAAGTTTTTTAATTTTACAAAAGTTTTTTGTTATATTTTTACTGTTTCTGATTCTATTTATATGTTTTTGATGAAAACACATGATACTTAAGTTATTTATTATTTATTTAATTTTTCTTTAAATTAATTTAATTATATTTTATTTTATGCAACAAAATTTTGTAAAAAATTTCTAAATCAAGAATAGTATAAATTTTTCAATCTGTCCATCTGATCTTTCAGCTATCAAAAAAGAGATGGTGGCAGAGCTTGTCTTAGGTTTTTCTTTTTAATTAGAACTATTATTAAGATAAAATTGTGTTAATTATAGTTTAATCGTTATTAAATTTCAGTGATAGTTATTTTTTGATTATGTTTTGTTTGTATAATTTTACTTTTTATTTACAAACCAAAAAAAAAAAGATTTTAAATGTGTTAAGTGTGCTACTTAGACAAATTAAGTTTGATCCATGTTTTCAATTTTGTTAACTCAGATAGTTTGTTTTATTAAAATGTGACCAGACTTGCATTAATTTTAACTAGTGTATTAGTTAGATTCAGATTAGCTTTTGTATGTTAGTTTAGAAACAGTTTTTATCAATGATTATTAATACAGTTTTTTTATTAAATATGTAAACATGTCTGCCTTTTTTATTTATTGGTTTTTAATTACAATTTAAAAATGTGAACAGGTTTGACTTTTTTTAGTTATTTTTTTCAATTTTTGATGTTATTTTTGATGAATTTATTAAGTGTCTTAAAAAAAAGTTACTGTTTAAAGCAGTTTTTTATCAATTGCTTTAAAAGTTTCTTTACATTTTAAGTCAACTTTATATCTACAAAAAAAATTATTACTGATGTTTATTTTTCTCTTTATATTTACTAAACTATAGCTACTTAAATTTTTTTTATTTTAAAATTCATTGATTTTTAAATGCTCAACTTTGATTGATTTTAATAATTAAGTAAAACAAACCAATTTCCAACAAATTTATAGTTAATAAAATGCTTTTAAAAGCTTAGTTTTTTATTTTATTATAAAGCCGGATGGTAGTAAACTATATGTAATAGTAACTATTTTTAATAGTGTAAAAGTTAATAGAGTTATTTTTTGCAAAATTTTTCTTTTCAAACAAACTAAAAAATTTATAATATTTTACCAGTTTTTTATTATATTTTTACTGTTTCTTATTTTGTTTACTTTCTATACATTTTGATGAAAACATGTTCGTACTTTTGTTATATTTAAATACTTTTGTGCAAAAAATAAAGTTTTAATTTAATAAATATTTATTTTTCTGTACTATAATATTAATTATGAAATAAAAAATTAATAATTTTTTAGTGTTTGTTTTTTACAACAAAATTGTTGTAAAATTATTGAACTAAGTAATATACTTTAAGATAAAATACAACTTTGATTATAGATCATAAACATTTTATCCTATAGAAATGGTAAATGAGCACATTAAAAAATGTACAACTGGCTGGCTTTGAACCTAGGTACCCTAGGTTCTTAAAAATTTTGATCTGACACATTACCCACCACGTTACGGCTCGCTTTCCTGAATCGCGGTTTTATGCATTTATATATCTTACCCTTTTTAAACTTCACAATTTGAGCATTTTTGATCGTGTTACTATGTGTTTTACAAACACATATAATTTAAAAAATTTACTTAATATGTTTTAAATCGTAAAATATAATAGTTTTGTATTAAAAAAAATTATTAGATAATTAGGCTAAAAAAAAAAACTGTAATTTGAAAAATTAAAAAAAAAACCTGGCATTTTGAACAAAAATCAATAAAAAAAATTAAAAACTGTAGTTTAAAACTTCTACATGTAAAGTACTAAAATTTAAATTTGACACCAAAATATCGATTGTATAGATAAAAAAATTTCTTTCATCATAAAATAAAATATTAAACAAAACATTTAAAGAAGATTTAACATATCTTTTACAATTTAATAATACTATTTAACACATTTTTTTACCAGAAACTTAATTTTGAACCAAAAATAGACCTTTGAGCATGTAGCTTTTTAAAACCTGGAAGATATTTTGCTACCGACATTGTTAATTTAAAAAATAGTTTAAAAATATAAAAAGCTAATTACTATAACAAAATGTATTCCGGTATATAAGTTACTTTTACAAAAATCATTAATTGAAATTTTTTCACAGTTGTCACTACTAACTATACTAGAGCTTGTTAACATTATCCAAAAACTAGCTTTTAAAAATAAAACTATTTATTTATCTTTACCAATGTTAATAGTTTAAATACAGTTGACCTAGATGTGAAACGTTATAAAAATAACTAGTTAATTCAAATACCGCGGCTAAAAAAGAATTCTATTCAGTTTAATTTATAATTTTATTAATTAATGTACAAAACTTAATAAACAGCTATCATATACCATTTACATATAAACTAATTTTGCCCTTACAAAGTTGCGTTTGCAAACGAAAAATATGCTTTGGTTGAATATAAAGTGGGTCAGACCATTAAGTCTTAGCATTTCTATATGAATGATCTGTTGTTGTTACCCAAATTTATTTTACAGCGAGTTAGTCATTGGCTAACCAAGTAGATGACGTTTTCAAAATGTTTAAACAAAAAAGTTAGACAAGCTGGTTAATGACCGCAATTTGTTTATTTTAATCAAAAAAAAAGAGAAAAACAATGGTTCACAATATTTTACGTTAATAAGAATATTCAAAGTTATATAGTTTTGTTTTCACTATTAAAAATTGAATTTTTGAAACAGAAATATAATCTTAGTACTAATTATGAATAAAAGCAACTTTTGAACAAAACTGCTGAATTAATAGTTTAATTTAGTTACAATATCATTGGTATTCAAACAAAGTTGCATATTTCAAGTTTATTAAAGCTCTAAAATAAAGGTTAAAATTTGTTTTATTAGAACAATTACAATAAATCAAAATTTATTAGATTCCTTTAATTCAAATATTTTTTTTTTACAGAAGTATTAATATAAGCAAGATAGTATTAATGTACATTATAAAGTTAGACAAGACGTTAAAAGGTATCCAAGTAGTGTGCAACTCGATAACTGATATTTTGTGCGTATTTTGTCGTTTAATTGATAATAAACAATTTATAGGACTCAAAAAATATAGTTTGTTAGTGTACATCGCTAGTTAAATAACTTATTAACAAAAATGTTTTTTTTTAGTTTGATCTGTTATTTTACTTTAAAATTAATGTTTAAAATTAAATAAAATATTTTACCCAGCTATAGTTCAAAAACACTTATTTATGTCCAAAATATTTACTAAAATTTCAATAACTAACATCAATTTTGTGTTATATTTTATTATTATTATTTTTTTTTATTATATATTAGTTACTGTCACTAAAATAATTATTTTAAGACATATCCCTTTTTGTTTTGTATAAATTAACTTAAGACTAATTGCTTCACTTCAACTTGTAAAAACTATTAGTTAAACATTACCACAAAATTAGTCTTGAAATTTTGTCTTGTTCGATTTTTGACATAATAAAGTTTTAAAAATAAAGTATTTGTCGTATAATAATGTATTACGTAAAAATTAGTTTTTTATTTTATTTTGTTTTATATGTGTACTGTTTATTTTTCGCTCTGGTTAAAATAAAATTTAATTAGTTTTTGTTACTGTGTATCTGAGGGAATTTTGCTAGTAGTGGAAATCTCAAGCGACCCTCAATTTTGCATTAGGATCAAATTAAAAGCTTTAACGCGCTAAATGTTACAATTTTGATGTATATAATTCGTTTAATCTTTACGACACTAAAAACGCTAGAGAATACATACATGTCGAAATTATCTCTCAGGAGTGCATAACAAAGTTTAAATGAATACTTAAAGCTAAGAAAGCAGAGTCTTTTTAAGCTGAATTATTTAATTATAAGCGAAAATTTTTTAAGCAATTTTTTTCGCATATAAGTATACGTTTCTGTAGATTTACAGAAACGTACCAAGTTTTGAGAAACGCCGTAGGAAGGGGCCATAAATTTTAAGTTTCTTCAAAAGGCGGCTAATGAAAAAATATTGAGAAACCCTGAAATGTATGGTTCGGCATGGTTGATGTCTTTAATTTTTTTTTGTTACGAATTTATTTTAGGATAAATCGCTATTTTTTTGTAGCTTGGCTAAAACAACTATTTGTGAGGCACACTGGATTTAAATTAATAATTTTTTGTTTAGTTGTCGCTTTCTCACCTGAAGAACAAAAAAAATTAAAATTATTAAATTATTTTAGCATGTTGTGTTTATAAAACTAAAACTATAACAGTTGTTCTTTTATTATTATTTAGCTGTATTATTTATTATTAAGTAGCCACTGAAAGCTTAAACATTGTAAAGTGATTTTTAATTTAACTTTCAACCAGTTAATAAATGTTTGAACCAAAGTTTAAAGTAGCTTTTGTTTTCTTTTGTGTTGTGTTTGTTATTCAAAGCACCTAACATTATCTATGGTAAATAGATAAATTTCAACTAACAAATTCATTAAAAAAATGTATGACAAAAACAATACAAAGTTTTACTTACTATCATAACTTTTTTACTAAACTATTTTGTAACTATAATCGTTTTCTAACATCCAAACTTTTAATATAACAAAAATATTCAAATAGCCAAAATGTTGTTACTGTACCATCATTTTACTTATTCAAAATATTCACAAAAAATGCAGCCTTACATTAGCATATTTGCATAAAGATTATCTTTATGAAAAGTATAAAACTGAAATGAATTTGTGCATAGTAAACTTTGTAATTTTATAAACTTTATTTATAAGGATAGACCCGTGTCATTTAAAAAGTTTTCGATATGATAAATTCAAAAACTTCTGTAAAAATAAATTAGCTAAAAACTTGAACTTTTTTGTTAATGATATCAAAAAGCTTTTAAATTAAAATTATATCTTCCAATACAAAACTTAGTGGCCTAATCAATCTATACAATAAAATACTTGATCTTTAAATAACTAAGTATAAGCAAAATAAGGCAACGAAGTAAGTTTAACAAAAACACCCTTGTAGTATTCAAGTTATTGAAATAAAGTTTTATGTGGTATAAACAAACTTTTTAAAAATTTTAAGTCAAGCTACTTACTTCTACATACCTTGTACTGTCACAAGACGTTAAAATTTATCCAAATGGTGTACGACTCGATAAAAGAAATGTTTTTCGTGCACCAGGTCGTTGGACGTAGTTAACTTGAACATTTTAACTTTTTGTTTATTATAGAGTGCAATGTCAATAAAAATTATTACCTCTAATTTAACGAGCATATTTGATATTATTTTTGCAAAGTCTGTTAAAAACGCGATACAAAAAACTTATAATATAGTAAACTGTATTTGTGTTTATCTTAAGTTGAAGTACACGATAAAAAACATCGGAAAAAGTCTGTTAGAATCTCGAATTTCTTGTGCCTTTAGACAAGCTCAAGAACATGTGAAATTTCTATAAAAATTTCAATCACACCCCGGGTTTAAGTGGTCTGATGATCGGAGTTGTATGATCAAAACTACATAAAAGTAAAAAAGGAAGTAGAAAATAAAACTTTATATATGAACAATGTTTTTAGGTGATAATTAATTTTTTTTTCTTATTCTTCTTGATTAAATAAGTCTGTTATAACAAGGCTAGAAGTTTAATTATTTAAAGTATTTATAGACAAAAAATATTATTTTATTAATGTTAATATTTATTATAGACAAAAAAACAGATAACTTTAAAACTTATGTTTGCATATGTTTATATTTCGTAACTAAGTAATCAAATTATATATACACTTTTCAACAAATTTTTCTCTTAACTAGATCAAGTTTATTTTTAAACACAGTTATCTTTCTTATAACACAACATCCGTGTAAGCGAGATAAGGCAGTTGATAAAATCACAATACACTAATTTGCAGAACAAACTCCTTGTGTATTATCAGATGTTCGTTCAACTAGATGTAGATATTCACGTTATTCAAATGAACTGACAATACTTGTTGGCAACTTGTTGTTCAAGATGCTGCAGCAGATACCTAGATCAATTGAATGATGCTTGTTTGAATAAGAAAAATAAAGTTGTTTTTTCTTTCAAAAACTTTTTCAGCAGGAGTTTTTAGCTTACCAAAATTTTGTTTTACAAACTACGGATTCCTAGATTAGTTGAATGATGCTTGTTTAAATAAGAGATTTAGTTTTTTACTTATCAACTAAGTTTTTCAGCACAAGTTTTCTACTTATCAAGCGATTTCAATATGCAAGCTACAGATTTTATAATGTTGGGATAAACAATAAAGTGTAGATATAAAATAACGGAATAAAGCTAATAGTTAAATAAAATTTAAACTTAATCTTAATAAACAGTCTCGATCGAGCTGTGGCAATGTAATTAGATAAATTTAATCAACGCAATATGAACTGATTGTGGCGAAAATGTTCGGAAAATAAAAGCAGCGCGAATAGTCGAAGCGGCGCTGAATAATTTAAAAATCGAGCCGCCTTTTTAATCGATAGCTTCGTCATATCAAAGCGAATGGCACTTCAAGCTGACAAAACGAATTGTTGCAAAATAATTTCAAACATTTGAATGCGACGAGCACTATTGACGGGGTTTATTAACAGGTTATGTTGTAGCTTAGGTATTAATTTATTCTAAAAGAAAAGTTGGTTTCAATTCAAAATAAACTAGACTATGTTTTCTAAATTTTTCTAAATTTTCCTAGGTAGTAAAAAAAAACTACAATAACTTAAAATTATGAGAATTATTATATGTTTTTGATATTGTAAGAAAGTATTTAAAGTTATTAAAATATATTTTATGATTGGAGCTTTGTTTTAGCTTTATGAATTTTTACCCAAAGGTTTTACTTTCAGCTCTACTTTGAGTTTTAGAAAGGCAAAGTATTGTATATGAGGTAATATCTTTAAAAAAGTTTAGTAAAAATAGATTGATTCATAAAGTTTATATTAACAATGAAGCACAAATTATAATTAAACGTTTAAAATAGTTAAAGGTTT
>NW_028139511.1:0-26080 GCF_965202585.1 Thalia democratica
CTTGATTCTTTTTCAAGAATTAAATGATATGTAAAACAGTTTAAAAGATTAATACAATTATTTAATATAATTATGATGTAGTTGTTCAAAGTTATAAAAGACTTATTAATAAAACGAAAATAAAGGATAATTGTGTATATATAATGTTAGTCTATTTCAATATGTCCATTTCAATAAACTTTTAAGCTAATTGTTAATTTCTTAAGACATTAAAATATTTAAAAAATCTTCAAATGAATCAAGTTAAAAAAAGGCTTAACAGCATTTTTGTGACTGTCAAAGTTAAAAAACAATTATGGATCAAATTTTATGTAAACTGAAATGTCAAAGCCACAAGTTAGTGAAAAAATTTAAGGTTTGTGTCAAACCACAAAAGTTGTTAGTCTTAAAATGACTTTGAAATTAATATTTTAAACATATTTTAAAATTGTAAATCTTTTATGATATTTTTTTTTAATTTTTTGAAGCGAAAGAAGCTTTACAAACTGGTTTTTATTTTTATTTCTTATACAATTAAAATTTAGAAATTTTTAATATTTAAAAAGAAAAAGCTATTAAAATTAAAATTTTAATATTAAAAAGTTATTAAAAGAAAAAGCGAATCTATACAAAAAAAGTAAGACAAATAAATCACTTTTGATAAAATACAAAAACAAGTCTAAAGAATATCAATTAGCTGTTAAAAAATACAACTTTGAATATGAAAACAAATTCTGCAAAAACCCAAATTTTAAAAAGTTTTATAGCTACGTGAAATCTAAACTTAAGTTAAATAATTCCATACATCTCTTATATGATAATGATAAAAACAAAACAGTAACCTCAGATTTTGAAATAGCAACACTTTTTAACATAAATTTTCAAAAAGTTTTTAAAAAAGACGAGAGTTACCAGTCTTTTAAGCTACCCCAAAAGAATTGTAGTAAGATGCAAAATTTTTTCATAACCTATGAAGACATTATAAGTTCAATTAACCACTTAAAAGATAAAATCATAAGAACGCCAGAAAACATTCCACCCTATTATATCAAGCATGTTATCCAATCAATAATTTTTCCACTTTCATTAATATTTAATTGCTCTCTTGAACTATCTGATGTTCCTAAACAATGGAAAACATCTTTTATTATTCCTGTGCACAAGAAAGGTAATATACACGATGCATTAAATTACAGACCAATATCTCTAACAAGTGGCTTTTCAAGAATTTATGAACATATTGTATCTGTAAAAATTCTCAATCACCTCTTTGATAACAAATTATTAACTAACAAACAGTTTGGTTTTGTTCCAAACCGCTCATCAACCATTCAACTGTTAACATGCTTACATTCTTGGTTAGTTCCTTATCTCAAAAATGAATTTACTAAAGTAGTTTATACGGATATTCAAAAAGCCTTTTATTCAGTATCACACAAAAGATTGTTAAAAATTTTAAATCAGTATGGGCTACATGAAAGCTTAATTGATTGGTTTGATAACTTTTTAAATAATAGATCACAAAGAGTACTCAATAATAATACGCTTTCTGACTCTTTAACAATCTACAGTGGAGTACCACAAGGTGGTGTAGTTGGTCCCCTTCTCTTTTTAATTTATATTAATGATATTTGTTCAAACATTGATATTAAAAGTGAGTTAAGCTTATTTGCAGATGATGCCAAAATCTTTAGTCAGTCAAATACTTCATTACAACTATCTTTAGATAATATTTACATATGGTTAAAAACAAGAAAACTAAACTTAAATCCTAGCAAATGTAAAATTCTAACCATTAACAAAAAAGAATCTTCTCCAACTGACCTCTTAATCAATAACATCAAGTTACCAGAAATTAAAGTTTTTAAAGATTTAGGAGTTTATATTTCCAAAGATTTGAAATGGAATGAACATATCAACTATTTATATAAGATTGCAAAAACTACATGTTATCAAATATTGAAAAGTTTTAAAACTAATTCTGCCTCAATTCTGACAAAACTATTTAAAACATACGTTCGCCCTAAACTTGAGTTTAGTACCCAAATTTGGTCACCCCATTTAAAAAAGGATATTAACAAAATTGAATCTGTGCAAAGGAGTTTTACCCGTCATATTTGTAATCGTTGCAACATATCTTACACGTCATATAATGATAGAATGATTAAATTTGGATTGAAATCACTGGAATATAGAAGATGGGAATTTGATTTATTAATTCTTTACAAAATTATCAATGGCAAATATAAAAGTTTTTTTAACCAGTTTTTTAATTTTTCTCAAAATAAATATCAACTAAGAGGAAATAATTTGAAAATAAAATGTAAACATAATTTTCAAAACAGTCAGTGGCAAGGCGCATTTTTTCACAGAGCAAAAGCTATGTGGAACAGACTACCTCAGGATATAGTATCTTGTGAGAGGGTAGAACAATTTCGTTTAAAGCTAAAAAGATTTGACTTAAATACGATAAATACCAGTAAAATTAACTAATTTTCCACTGTAACAAAAGGAAAAATATTCGTTTCCCTACGCCTCCCCCCTACAAACTATTAGTTTACTTATATATTTTGTAGTTATGAATATTGTTTTATAAGCCATGATTTTAGACAAACTTCTTTACTGTGTGTACTAAGTAATATATAAATTTGAATTTTTTGAACTGAATTTTCAATTTAGTTCATTTGTTTATCATATTGTGTTTAACTTTGTGTTTCCATTTAAATTATGTTTGTATATATATATATGTATAATTTATCTTAAAGTTTTGAATATAAGTTTATTTTCTTTTTCTCTTTTTGTGTGTCCTGTTTAAGTGGCTCAGGTTTTGATGCCTGAGTCCAACATTGCACAATAAACAATATAATAATAATAATAATAATAAAATACTATACATTTATAATAAAAAGAAAAATAATTATTCATATAGAAACAGAATATTTGAAGAAACTACTTTTTTGTACTGTTGTTAAATATAACTTTATTTATCACCTTTTATTTACAAATCATTAAAACTTAATGTATGTGTAGAAATATTAATATTAAAAACTTTTTTTTTTGGTATTTCAAATGTTTACTCGAGGTTAGGTATTTTGTATATCAATTTTTATTTTAGTTTAACAATTATTTTAAAGATTTATACACAATTAAATAATTAAAAGAGTTAAACTGGTTTGATTAAACTGATTTTAAGAAAACTTCAAATCTCTTTAAAAAATGTAAACTTGTAAACTGTAAAAAGCTGTCTTGTAACTGACAAAAAGTATATTGCATTAAATATTAGATATGCTCACGTTTTTATTTTATTTGCTTTTGTATATTGAATTATCTAATCATTCAAAGAAAATTTAGAAATATCACGGCTGTTTAATACGTGTTAGCCTATATACGTGCTATTTACATAAACCAAATATTCAACATTTTGACTTTCTTAATAAAAAAATGTTTAAAGCTATAGATCCCTTTCAAAGTTTTCATACTTTTATCACAAAATATAATTTTTATAAATCAGTCTCTTAAAATAAATTCTGCGAAAATTAAAATAAAAATAGTTTAAATATAGATTTTTAATATACATTATAAGCGTATTTGCTTATTTTAATTAACAATTAAAAGAAAAAAATATATATCTAATAATAACATTTTGTGGTCGGCAAAATGCAACTGAAATATCTTATTAAAAACGTCAAAATGACTTTTATAGTTTAGATTAAACTGTAAATAATTTTTCCTTGCTTACCATTGAATTAAAAATATAACATTGTGTTAATGTACTTCGCTTTATATTTATAAGTTGTCTGAAAGTTTATAAATAACATTTAAAAAGAACATTATATATTGTTTGTTGATTTTAAAAAGTACTTTGCACAATAACGTGTCTAGTAAAATACCTAAAAGCTGAAAAAATATAGTTTTGAATGAAAAAATGAATCTTTGCTCAAACATGTTTTCTTATAGTAAAAAAAAATAATCTCATAATAGGTTCAGTTAATTAGTTATTGACCTTTTGAGAAATTGTGGAAAAGTAGAGTTTCAATTGAGTAAAATATTTAAAACTCCACAGGTTTAGAAGTTTTTAGTTTCTTTCAAGCTTCCAACTAAAAACTAACTTTATTGTTCAAACATTTTTTTAAAATTTACGCTCGTGTTTGAAAAAAAATCTAATTTTTTTTCGAAAGAATCCTGTGACACAGGTTTGATTGCATTTATAAGTTTTTAAAATTATTAACTGTTTAAATTTCAAATATGAAAAAGTCTTGTTTTTGTGTTAATATTGAGTTTTTCTTACAACTTATAAATAATTCACATTCAATTTCAGTTATTTTTGAAGTTGTTGTTTAAATTAAGGTTAATAAAAGACTTTAAAAATTTATTCTGCATAAACATCATTTCTAGTGAATGTTATTCGCTGAACTCTACTGTCGTTAATCGTCTTTTTTTTTAATAACTCAAAACTATATGTAAAGTGTTTGTTTTCAACTTTTAGAGTGACTCTAAACAAAACTATACTCTAGAATTTTTTTGTCAAAAATATTTTAAACAGATATGTGTAATTGACAAAGTTTTCAAATTATTTTAAGGATTTAAAAACTGTTATAAATGATATTTTTTAAAGTAAATTACAAATGTTTTCTATTGCAAGTTTAAAATAATATGATAGGTTAAATTAAGCAAGTGAATGAATGGTTAATGAACTTAATATCAAAAAAAAGGTAGTTTTTTCTAATACATTATAAATAAATATTTTAATCCAGTTTTCAAACTATTTAGAGAAAGTTTAAATTTTGTTTACTTTTAATTAAAATAAACCTGAATTTTTTCTTACTTGCACTTATCTTATATTTTTAATAAATATTTTATCTTAGTTCTACATACTTGTATAGGTAGCTGACAATCTTGCACGAGGAGACTAAACTGCACGAGGGCACGAAATTGCGCGAATATACTTTTGCAAAAGAGACTTTTGTACAAGGGGTCAAAATTACACGAAGAAAAAATTGCACGAAATGTCTATTTTGCACGAAAAAATTTTTGCAAAATCAGACAATTTTGCACGGAGACATTTTTGAAAGGGTTTATTATTATTTTTTTTAAATTTCATTTCCTATTTTAAGTCAATTTTTTTAACATTACTATTACCCCTCGGTCGGTAGCTTTTTTTTCTTATTAATTAAGTTATTTGTATTAATTAATTTTCTATTTTCTATTTTAAAAATTTCTATAAGTTTTTTTTTACTATTACTGTTACCCCTAACCCGTAACGTCGGTCAGTAACATTTGTTTTTTATAACTCTTTTTTCTTTCTGTTTCTTTAATATACATTTTGTTTCTGTTTTATTTTTATCTCGTGCAAAAATAACCCTCTGTGTAAAGTTGTAACTCGTGCATAATTGACCCTCTGTGCAAAATAGTCTTTGTGAAATTTTGTTCCTCCGTGCAAAAATTTCTTCGTGGAATTTTGTACCTCGTGCAATTTTGTAGTCTTAAAGTTTTGACCTGTTCCCAAATTGTACGAGCAACGTATTATAAATTTATAGCTTTACAGTGTTCGAATTTTCGTTTATGTTTGAATTATTAATTTAGAAGTTTTTTTTAGAATTTTGTTCCACAAAATTTCACAGTCATTTGTTGTTGTGCGTCAGCAAATTCTGTATCTTACATTAGATTTGTTCGTTCATTGTATTAAATTTCTTACGCAGCAAACATCCAAAGTATTAATTATTAAAATAGTTTTAAAATTTTAAATAAAAGCTATTTTGTTTATAAAACTATAAAATAGCGCTCAATAAATTTTGTAAAAAAAACCTGGTGCACAAAAAACCTTTTGGTTATCGAGTCTCACACCGCATGCTTTTGCAATTTACCAGCTAAAAAGAATTATAGATTTTAATCTAAGCTTTTAAACCTTAACAAATAAAACAATTTATAAAGTAAGAAAAATGAGAACTAAACGAAAAATAATTAAACTGTGTACTACTTTACTTTTTTTTATTATTATATGTTTGTTATAATTATTATTATTTTTACTATTTATAAAGTCTCGCACCATGTTTTTTTTAATTTAATAAAAGGAGATTTTAAGTAAATATTTGACAGTAAGACCAAATAAATAAAATCAAACAATTAATAAAAAATCCAACATTGATTTATTTAAAAAGTAAAAGTAAAAACTGTTACTAAACCAACAATTTCTCACTTAAAATCTAGACAATCATGTTCAAATAGAGTATAAGTATTTAAACTTTAATATTTTTTTAAGTTTGTTAAGTTTAAAATTACATTTTAAGCATTATTAACAGATAACAACTTGTACTATATAAAGTTATATATATTATGTTGTTATATTTGTTTTTATGATTGGTTAAAATTATTTATAGTCTATTATTTATATGGTTTTTAATAGTTTAAAACTAGTAAGAAACTAATATCGTGAAAAAAAACCATGTTTCCACAAATCTGGCTTTTTGATAAAACGACGTTTTATCATTTTCAAACAATTTATTCTTCAGTACTGTCTTAATGAAAAACAAAAATAGTTGTGTTTTTTAAGTGTACAAGTTAGTTATCAGCTGAAAAGCTATTTTTGCGTACTTTTTGAAAATAAACCTCAGGTAACTAAACATCAGTTTTTATTGAAAATCATACATTTATTTTTTAACAAGCTGACTAAGTCGACTAATAAAGTCAATGATAATCAAGTTTGAATATTCTTAAAATGTAGAATGAGTTTTTTTTTAATACTTTTTTTAAAGTGCACAACTTATTATTTTTAGCATACTTTTATCTGTTCAAAGAGTTTTGAAGTACTTAGAATAAAACCAAACGAAAGCTGGTACAGAAAAACTTGACAGCAATACTGAATAACACTGAATTTTAATTTAAAAGTTCGACATTGAATATTTTCTAGTACATCAAAAAGTTTTTATTTTAACCAGACACATCTTACGTGATATACTTACCCTGCTAAACTAGTTTATAACTAGTCATACTTCATTTTTTTTTGCAAACTAGTGTACTACTAAATCAAAAAGCCAAAATTTCGGTTTTGCATGCGTTAACATCTACATTTTGTTATTGAACATTTTCACTTTTTTTATTAGCTTTCGTATACCACAAAATTAATTGTTAGAAACACTAGTATTTAATGTACCATTTTACAAAGAAAACATTACTTAACAATTTTTAAAACTTTGCTATAGGTTTATCATAACTTTTTTCGATTGTGTACATTATAAGTGAAATAGTGAATAACTAAACTGTAATTTTGACAAAAGTATTTAAGCATATAAAGTTTATATGAGTATAATAAATATAAAAAGTTTATAGTTTTCTTTTCAAAGCTTTAAATCTCTAAACTACACAACATCTAAACGGCCTTTAAAAGCAAACTTGATATCTAGTTTTTAAAAACTTATATATTAAAACAATTTTCTAGCATAGTTTACGCTTTTAATAAAATATATTTTAGTCGTTGTAAAATAAAAGTTTAGTTTTAAATCCTATTTCTAACGTTTTTAATTTGCAAATGCATGTTTTGCCAGTTTAAACATCCATATATCGTCTGTGTTAAGCTTTTGTTATGTTGAATTTTATAGCGTATTTTTAATCGTATGAATAATTCAGTTATCTCAAATAACACAGCCTTCAGAAGAATAAAAAAGTTTTTGCTAAGACACCTTAGCTATTTCAAGTAAGCAGTGTTTATTTATTTATTATCATGCGAATTTCAAACATTTTATTTTAAAATATTTCAAAAGATCGGTATAAACTGTATATCTTTCACACGTTGTTTAAGTAAATCAGGCTATTAGTAACAACAAAAGGATTTAATTCATATTAAAATGCTCAAAACTTTAGTCATAAAAAAGATTACTAAATATATAAACAAATTTAAAATTACCTTATAGATAACTAATCTGATAAAGTTCGCTATGTTTTATTAAATATAAACTATTAGTTTTATTTTGATCTGAGTCACCTACAAGTAACTAAAGCGATTTACAAAGTTATAAGAACAATTAAAGTACTTTTGTTTTTTGATTTATAATGAAATAAAGCCATAAAGTTTTTAATTGTTGTGTTTTTATTATGATTAAAAAGTAATAATTAATATAAGTTGTAACTTTTTTAAGTTTTTGAAATTTACACAATTTTTTCTTCATTTATTTAATAAATCTTTATTTTTTATTAAATTTATTTAAAGAATCTTTAATTTTTTATAAGTTTTGTAACATTTCTTTTACACTTAAAACAACAATAAACTTTATTGTAGCTGCTATTAAGTTAGTTCAAAAAAACGTCAGACAGAATTAAAGCTCACTTAAAAAATCGAGTTACATAAAACCAAGGTCTTTATTGTTTCATTGTACATATCTGTTTATTTGTATTCAGTATACTTATTTATTGTCGCTATCTACGTATTAAAAATTTGTTCCTGGTAGTTAATAATTCAACGTCTTATGTAAAATGTTTATTTGCAGTTGACTTAAAGTAAATTAATTTTTACAAGTCGAATATTTAAAACGATCCATAAATAATTTAACGAGCTTTTAAGAAAAATTCTGAAAGTTTTTACAACCTGAGTTTTCCATTTTTAGGTTGTCTAAATGATAAATTATATAACATTTACTTAAAAGTTTGGTAAATAAGTTTAAAAGCGATTAAAATTAATTTAAACTTGAATAAAATTATCTAACATTTAAATGAATTTATTTTTATTGTACTTAAAGTTATATTTTGTAAACTATAAATTATTTATAAAATAATAGTTTTAAAGAACATTTATATATATATATATATATATATAGGGACATCAATAAGTTAATATTAAACCAAGTAAAAACTCTGTACCTAACGTGAAATTAGTAAGTTACAGTTTTAGACCAAGGTTACCATTTTAAAAATAATTAATAGTTAAAACCAACTGATTTTTAACAATGGTATGATCTATAATGAATATTTTTACATTTGATATTTCAATGAAAAGATAAGAAGTAGTTCCACAATATTTTATTTAAGGCTATGAAAGTTATTTTCCTCATCCAACCTTGTATGTGTAATGTACAAAAAAAACGATGAAAACAAAAGGAATGATCCCATTTATTTTCGAGACTTATACGGATTTGTATTTCGTTGAAGTGCGTACTTTACCAATGTTTAAGTTAAACCTTATAAAAATTTTTAGTTAATGTTCAGTAACAACTATTTAATGATTAAAAGATAACATAGTTATATTTTATACGTAGCATCTTATTGAAGGTTAAACGTTTTTTAAATTTAAATTATTTAGCTTTCACTGTTAACTTTACTCACATTTGTTCAGTGTGTATCCTTTACTAGTTCAATTATAAAACAAATATTCAACACAAACTTCCTTATATCACTTAAACATGGTTCTAGTTTTTTATTTAATCAAGGTTAACTATTGACTCAAAAATCTTTTTTTTTTTCGTTTTAAAATTAAACGTTAAAAATATATACTAAATAGATTAAAATGCAAAAAGAGTAGGCAGAAAGCTATCAAGTTCTGTCTAGGTTTCCCATTAAAAAATCGAAACGTTTAAGACTTTTCCCGCAAAGATCTAATTAGAGTTTTAAATTTGCCTTCTGGTATCGATTTAAAAATTTAACTTCCTATAACTATGATAAATATTTGCAGTTTAGTAAAAAACATCATACATAATGGTTATTTTCAGATATGTGATATGAACAATGACCGTATTTTGTTATGAGTAGCAAACAACTTTTTTTGGATTATTTATTTCAACTTTTAAAGTAGTGTATGTTAGTTCAAATGAAATTTGAGATAAAACTATTTAAGTCCATGACTTTTGTACACACTTTTTCTTTTAAAAACTGAAATTCAAACATATATTGATTTTACTAGTATTTAGACTGTGTGCGCAAATAAATATTGATTTTTTCTCTGGCTTGTAATATATCAAAGTCGGTTAATTTTACTTAAAACTATTTTTTATTTTCTATGTTTGAAAAAAAATCAAAATATTTTTTTTAAGTTAACAAAAAAAATTATCAATACTTAAGACCAGACTCTTTTTCTAGCAAAAAATTAAAAAAATTAAACTTTACTGACAAAAGTTAAATTTTTTTATTTACCTACTACTTGAAAAAGAAATGTGTTTGTAGCGTTTAAATGTAATCGAAATATAATAAACACAGTATTCTTTTATAATGCCAACTATACAACGTTTGTTACACTATAAATAAAAAAAATTGTCGTAATTTGATGATATATTATTATTTTAATCAGCAACTAAGTTGATAAAATATATGTGGCTATGTATGTGTAAACATTTTAAGAACAAATCTAATAATATAAGTATAATTACAGAGCAAAATAAACAGATAAACATTTTTTCAAAAATACATAACGTTTAATCAAAGCATTAAAACACTTAAAAGTTTCAATAAAATTTTATTCTTAAAACATATTTTTTTTAATTTTTAGAATTATTTAACATATATGGCTTACCAATTGAACTAACTTTAACGCAGTGTTAAAAAATTCTAATGAAACATTAGTTGAGGAAAACTTATAGAAGGAATCTAAACTAAATTATGTCAAAACCTGTGAGCAAAAAATGTCATACTATTGCTTTCACGGTAGTCTCTTTTTAGTAGTTTTGCTTTATTAACAATAAATTAGTGTTAAATTTTGTGAAGATTGTCATATACGCTTATGTAGCATTTTTTAAACAGAACGATTCTTGTTGCTTATATTTAATTTATTAATAAAAACTAATTTTGAAAAAAAATAATATTTTATAATTTAAACTTGAACACATGTTACTGCATTAAGAAATTAATGATAACAGTTTAACTTAAAAGTTATAAATAAGGTTTAAAGATGCAGCGTTAGTATCAAAATAAATGATGTAAAACATTTACTTATAGTCTTCATAAACATTAGTAGTTTTATAAAATTTAAATTTTAACTCAGTACATTATTACCACCTACCGGTAAAAAAAAAAGTTTTTTATTTTGCTTAAAATCGCTGCTATACTCGCTTATGTTTGATTTAGACCTTAAGTTTTTTCAATCATAAACAACATTTTTTTTCGTCTATTACGATATTTACAGTATCTTTTAATCTTATAATATTTTAAACAGTCGCTAATTGTCTGTTATAAAACAAAGCTTAATTCTAAGACGTAAGCATTGATCTCAAAGCTCCTTAAGTTTTATAAAGGTAATTATATATTATCAGCGCTGTTTGTTTGAGGGAAGGAAGCTTATTAGATATTGTTTTTTTAGTATTTTAATGATTTTTAAATAAGTTTAACTAGTTTTTAGTAACATAAAAAAAATTTGTAGTTAGTTTAGCTCAGTTCTTACACTTATATGAATTATATTTTTACAATGATTAACAGTTATTAATTTAAATCAAAAACCTTATTCATGCACATTTTAATTTTTATTATCTTAGAAATAAGTATTTAAACTGTTTAGTAGACTCAGTTTTATGTTTGTATTAAACAGCTGAAACATAAGTTGAAACTATGCACCTTACTTTTGGTACAAGTAATACCATGCAATAAATTAAAAATTATAACACTACTTTCAACTAATATTGTCTGCTTGTCTGCCTAATTGATAGTTACTGCCAAAAAAATCAACTTACGTAGTAATTAAACATAAATGTGACGTCCATTAAAAAGATATACAACGTAAAACAAAAGAGTGTGTAATTTTATTATTTTACTATTTTGCATAAATTAGAAAAATTATTGACACAAAGTCGATATTTGACCTTCTTAATACGGTATATGTTATCGAGTTTTATGTGGTTTTTATGTTCTGGTACAAAAACTATGATATCATTATTTTGGCTTTAATATTTAAAAAAATTAAACCTAATGGTTTAATACCAGTTTAATTAGCACAATAAGAAACTTGTAAATTTAAATACTGATAACTGTTTGTGGATTAAAATTTAATTTTGTGACAGTTAATATTATACTGAAGCTTTATTATGTTGTTAAAAAGCGAATTAAAGTTGCTTTGTAGACGTTAATTTTCTATGTTACAAACGTTTTTAAATAGTTACAACTTAAAATTTAAGTTGATTTTTTGAAAACGAATGTTTTTAAATATTGTTCGGAAGAAACTAATAAAAAAACACTGTACTTTAGTTAAATATATTAACAACTAATATTACACTATAAAATCTACTTGATGCACTTGATTATATTATACATCAGCTGTAAATTGTTTTAACAAAAATTTCAATAAAACTTTGACTTTAAATATTTACTCAACGTCAAACATTCATAATGACGTAACGTATAATCGCTTGAATGTGAAGGAGAAATGTTTCGTTGATACACAAGCACAAATTACTTATCAAGTAAACTCTCCATTTAGATTTCCAAAGCCTATCTTCGGTTTCTAAAGTTCTACTTTGGACTTTATTTGAACAGTAGATAAAACATAGTTTGTTTTACGTTTGTTATACTTCGTTAGCAATTGAGAAAAAGTACCTTAACATTAAATACAATCTTCTGATTAGCTAAGCATTTCATAGATATAAACCTTTAAACCAAAACTAAGTAATAAGTTTTATTTTAGTTTTAGGTTCTTAATTTTAAAATGTTTTCAATCTATCTATTTATTTATAAATATTAAACAAACTTAAAGCAGAATATTAATAAAAACCTAAGAGAAAAGTATTATAAATTGTTTATAACAAGCTTTTGTTTTATTTATGGTTGAAAATGTTTAGCTTACTTATTAAATTATAACCATAAGTTATGGTCCATAACATAGTAACAACAATCCTATTTTTCTTTAATAATTTAGTATATACCTTTATATCTATTTTTCTTTAAATTTATAGTAAGAAAAATGTAAGAAAATAACTAAATTATATTTGATTAACAGCTAAAAATGTATTTTTTAAAAACTAAAATCTATAGAAATGTTAATACTATTTTAAAGAATTTATCCAAACATTAACCTTTATCTTGATTAAAAAAGTAGATTATTGTAATTTTAAAAAATACAAATTAGTCTTAAACCTATAATTTTTTTTTTAAGTTGAATTTGAAGAAAAAATTCAAAGTTTAAAAAGGCAGTCAATTAAAATACCTACAACATTATATTGTTACAGTTACATTTTAGTTTATTGTTGCGATATAGATTAAAGTTAAATTGAATTTAGGCAAAATACTTTTACTTTATTTTACAAGTAAAATTATTTACAATTTTTCGATAAACTATCTATAAATAGGGCAGTGTTTTAAATAAAATATTTTTTTAAATATAAATCCTGTATAACCGTACTAAACTAAAGTTTAATTAAAAAAAAATACTTAAGAATGCAATTTAACTTAACTTTTAAACTAATTAATAGTTGAAGTCATTTGTAAAATTAAACAAATTTGCATGTTTAAGACTTTAATCAGCTCTTTAAATATATATATATATATACATAACTTTTTCTTATTAAGATTATAATCACTTTGTTAGTTTAAAACCATGGTTTAGTAATTATAAGATTAGAAATAAAACTAACAAAAAACTTCATTTAACTTAGTTTGTGACGTAATAGCGAAAAGTTGCGTCTAAGCAAAATAAAGTTCACTTATAACCATATTGTAAAATACTTAACCATTGTATGTAAGAATTCGCTCGTTGAATGTTGTTTTTTGAAGTCCAATACTGGACCTTTCTTTCTATAATTGAAGTATAAAGTTTATAATTTAACATAATTAATATAAATTTTTCGAAAATCTTATTGGTTTGTGCCTATTAAATTGGTTAAAGATAAATAAAAATTAAGTCTGTATAAACAAAAAATATTTATAATATTAAACTTAAAGTATAGCTATAATAAAGATTTTTTAAACATAGTACATAATATACTTTGCTAAATTTAATATTTTTATTGTAACTGTTTTCACATTTTGCAACTTGTGATAATCATATAAATTTAAACACACTTGGTTGATTTTCATTAAATAACTATCATAATTTTCAAGCAACGAGGTTATATATAAAAGTTAATCAGCTATTAACTAGTATGTATGAGCTTATATCGATTTTATATTACAGTTGTAAGAGATAAAAGACCTTTTACGTGTAAAATTAAAACTTAACGTGTTAAATATAGGAAAATATAAATTTTCCCTTTCTTAGACAATTAAGTTGTTTTTTTTATTAGTATAGTTAGTTTACTGAAAATATCCTGTTTATTTTTCTTTTTGAATTATTTTACTTATTCTAGATTTGTTTAGTTAGATATAAAAAGTAGTATACTATCTAAGAAATTTTTATAATAAAAACTAAAAAATTAAGGAATTTTAATTTTAAGACAAATAAAATTAGAAATCATACTTAAAAGTAATAAACGTTACTGTCAAAAACATCGTAAAATAACTGATCTTATTTAAGTACAAATACTTTAAGGTAAATAGTTTTATAATTTCTACTAAACATTTAGAATGGTTTTGTTTTGAAAGTTATATTGAAAATTAAAATTAGTTACGTTTAATAAAACTGTATATTAGATTTTGCAAAAAAGGCTTTAAGGATAAACAACCTTTTCAATAAATCAAGTATCCTAATTTTCCTAAAACATATTAATTAGTGTGTTGCAAAGTCATTTAGTATAACTTTTCAAAATGCTTAAAGTTTTTACAAAAACTTCCGGTATAATTAAAGAAAGAATTGGCGAAAGTCTACAGGGTCTTTTCATGGGTTTTTTATGTCGTAAGACAAGCTTAAAATAAAAATAAAAAATCAGCGTTAAGTTTCAAAAATGACATAACGTGTAGATGACACTGCTCAGTGAAATGAAACTCATACAAGCTTGAACAAGTTGTTTGACTTTCTTATAAGTACACAGAACTTTTGTAGTTCATAGGGAAGTATCTAAGTCTATCGTTAGGCTTTTTATAAGACAACAGTAGTTATTAACCAACAAATAACGAAAACACAACTGTGTGAATAAAAAAATCAAAGCTTTTTTTTAAGGAAATTGCTAGGTTTGTTGACAAAACTATATGTTTTAATTTTGCTTAAAAATCATAGCTATTTTAGAATGATAAAATTAATACCTTACTAGTTATTAATAGTTGATTTATACAATGACAACAACTATAGTAATATTACAAGAAAAATATTTTAAGTTTTGCGTTATTTATTGTACTAATATAAAAAGTAAAATCTGAACTGTAAATTGTTTGACTAGCCAGTTAAAATATTTAAATATAAAAGAGAGAAAAAAATAAATTGAGTTTTTCAAACATTTTTCCATTTTAAAGTGTAAATTTAAATTTTATCTGCAAAAGTTAATTAATAAGGGTTTTAATTGAGATGTTCTGTGCTTTATTAAGCCGATTTTTTGTTATGAATTCCTATAAATCCAAAATATTATTAGAATTCAATCAATTAACAAAATACATAATGTACAATGAAAGCTTTATAGTTATATTAAATCACTTTGTATAAACAAATTGACTTGAATTTCAAATTGTTAGGGAGATAGGTTTGCAGTATGTAGGTCAATGCATAAAAAAATAAAAAAAAATAGTTTTAAAATAGTTGACTTTTGTACAGTTTTGTTTTTCTTTTATAAAATTGAAATTCCAAAATGTTGATCTCACAAACTAGTGCTATAGATTGTTTTGTTCTATTCAAAATCGATCTTACTTTGAGCTGAACTCTATTTAAGTTTAATATGCATTTGTTTTTTGTTTCTTTACAAAAAGAAATTATCTACCATCATTAAACGTTTTAGATAATTTACAAATGATCAAAATATGATAAAGAATATGCACTCCTTATAGCACCAAAACTGCTTGTAATTCAGTCAAGTAAGATAATGTTTAAAGTTTGTAATTAACTTTACATAATATAATGTCAGAGCAATAACTATTAAAATAATTTCATTTTGATTTACGTGGTTTACACAAATAAAATAATTTAATTAAACAAATGCATGGCTATTTTAAGATCTAAATTTCCATTAAATATGTTCTTTTTTCTTTGTTTCTTTATTGTAAATATTAAAGTGTAGCTAATTTTTGAATTACTTTTTGAAAATAGAAAATAGAAATTAACTTAAATATTTTATATTTAGCTCTAAAAGTTTAACTTTTATTTATTTCATAATAAATTTGTTTGCTGTAGCCTAATTTTAATAAGTAAAAATAGAAACTTTTACAATTAGTAAGCTAAAACTTTGAAAAATAGAAATCTTAAATATTTTAACTAAGAGTTCTGTTTATTTAAAGTTTTAACTTGATTTCGTCACTTACCAAAAGTTTTTGTTATAATTTTGAAAGCTCTAGTTTAATCTGAACAAAGTCTGAATAAAGTATTTTAGGTCTTTTGCCAGAAACTAAAAAAAAAGTTGCTGTTCTTATTAGATATCACCCATACACAATTTTATCAACCCTTAAATATTTTCTAAAAGATTGTACACTTTGGGCAATATTGTACACTTTAGCAAACATGGTTTATATTTTTTCTAAAACTAGTAACTTTTAGAGAAAGCTTTGATAAAGCAAAATGTAACATGTAAAAGCATTAAGCTAACTGCTTAAAAAAATGTACACGTTTTCAAACATATTATTTATAGGAAGGTGTCAATATTGCACAAATACACTTTTGTACGAAGGAAAAATAAAAGTGAGTTGGTTTTTATTTAAATGTTGTTTTAATATCTTATGTTCATACAAAGACAATTATTTTGAATTTAAAAAGATAAACAACGGCTGAACTAAAAAAAAAACATTCAACAATGGCTGAACAACTATTATATACTGTCAAAAAACAAACTTAGGTAGTTATTAAAAAATAATTAATGTCAATTAAAAATATAAAACAAACAAGTGTGTCAAACCGATATATCATAGAACTTGCTTCATCTACATAAAAGTTAAAAATATATCACCACTATTTTATTATGTTGCACAATATAATTACATTATTGAGACAAAGTCGATATTTGACCTCGTTAACGCGGTATATGATACCGAATAATATGTGTACTATTATGTACAAAAACTAAGGTAACATTCTTTTGACTCTTTAAAAAATATTCAATACATCTATTAGTATACCAACTAAGTTATAAAATGTATACTAATATTTTGATAAGTAAACCTATTTCAAAAAGGCTTATCTATTTTATTTTTGTTAATATTGTTTTAAATACAAATCTGATTGCTTAAATTTTTTTATTTCATGTGAGTATACTGTAATTCTATTTGATTATGACTAGACTTTTGAAATTTTTTTATTTTGTTTATTCAATACTGTTAAACATTTTTGTCACCCCACAGAACGATTGCAAGAAAAAGCTGTGACTACTGTGACATAATAATCAACATCTGTATGAGAAAAATATACAAACTATTTTTTTTATTAATAATATTTCATTTTATATAAAAGGTTACATTTGTAGATGCATAATTTCTAAAAGTTCAAAATTAAATCTAAGATAAAGTTAAAAAATATGTTCAAAAGTATTAAAAACACTTATTATGTTTCACAAAAAACAAAAACAAAAATAAACAAGTTTATTAGAGAGTGATAGTAATTTTAAGGATAACATGTTCTATTAATTTGTGTTTAATACATATTTAATTTTAGTACGTTTTTAGTAATTGTTTAAGCTAAAGACAAAATTCTCAGTACGGTTGTCCTGAACTTGTACTAAGAAACTGTAACTTTTTTTTTGTTCAAGTTAAAGAGGTTGTTTAGTTTATTCATCAATGAAAATCATTTTTCATTTAAGTAATTTGATTATCTTTAGTTTAGTAATTTTAAAATTAAAAAACTATAAACAAGCATACAAGTCTTATTATACTTTAAAAAAAAAAGCCGATAAACTAAATTGTGACGTATCATGCGAATGACCCCGAGAAAAAAAGCTTAGACTAATTCAAATAAAGCTTAAACGCTACTTCTTAAAACGAAAATGCTTTTATTTCAATTATTTTGAGTCCAACATTGGACTTAAACTATAATCTATAAAGTCAAATTATTTTGTTGTTAAGTAGCAAAAAGTAGTTGATATGTTTTTTGTAACCAGCCGAAAAAAAATTCAAAAAAGTCAGAGAAATTATACTGTAAATACTTTTTTTATAATAAAATATAAAAGGTTCTTCATCAAAGTGTTACACAAAAGTTTGTTTTGAAAGATAAATGTAACCTAGCATGAAATAGTAAAACAAATTTAAATTTGTTAAAAGTTATAGTTTTGCTGTTTTAATATGTTTAAATGAGTAAACGATTTGATATGCTTTAAACTTAAAGTTAGGAATAAAAAAATTTACATATTATTCCATATCAAACTTCATTCTTTAGTCCTTATCAAACTTAGAGACATTTATTTTTACAGTTGATTGATATATTATTAACTAATTACAAAAGTAATGTGAAACCACCTTAATGAAAAGGTAAAAAAGGTGAGATTAACAAAATATGTACTCTAAAGTTTGTTTTAATTGTACAAAAGTCCAACATGTCACTGCTCATTTTCTTAAAAACAAAAGTGTTGTAAAAAAATCAATAATTGTGATAAAAAATCAATAATTGACCTTATTTAATGTAGTTACATGTGAACTTACATCGAACACTATAACAATATTTTATGATTTTATTACAAAATGTTATTTGAAAAAGCTGTCAATGCTAGGACACTATAAACAGTTTAGAACTTTATAATTAAATATTGTTGTTTTAAAATATATTATTGATGTTTTAATAAGGGATATATTTAAAAAAATTTAACAAATATTGAAATATATAACTATAGTTTCTTTTGCGAGGTATTATAAAGTCACTACAAAGTATTACTACTTGGTTTTAATACTTTTATTTTGTATTCAAGTTATTTGATTCTGTTTGTTGGTTGTATTATGTCAGTTTTATAAGGTTTACGCATTAATACCTTTATACGTAACTTGTTCAGAACAAAAATAAAAATATACATGTAAGATTTATACTTTCTACAAAAATAAAGATTTAAGCATTACTTATTTAATTATTTTAGAAAAGTATAAAATTCTTAAGTTATATGAAAATAAAATTTTTTCAAACTAGTTTTTTTTTTAAATATATATTTCACTAAACAGAAAAATATTTCAGGATCATATCTTTGCAATAATTTTACAACATAGTTTTAATAAATCTTTTTTTTAAACAAAAAAAAATTAACTTTGAGATGTAGTCCAAATATATGTTAGTCACTGTTTAAATCACATTAAATAAATATAAATCAAGTTAATGTCGTTTCCTTTTTTTTTTCCTATCACATTCACTTATTATAGAAACAAGAACAGTTTTTTTTTTTTCTAAAATGTTACTGCTACAAAAATAATATAAACTTTTTTGATAGTTATTTTAAGAATAAGCTTTATTTCATCAAAATCAAAAATAACGTTTAACTGAGATAATGACGTAACAAGGTAATAATTCGCACTAAACGAAAAAAGTTCAACATAAATTTCGTTAGCTATGCTAGAATAAGTTTTTAGCTTGTTTGATCAAATTGAAATTATGTCGAGTCAAACAAATTTACGCCAAAAGTTTTTGTTTCAAAAAAAAAAAGCTTTGGCGAAGGCTACAAAATCTAATCATAAACTTCGTATGCCATGAGAAAAGCCCAAATAAACAAATCAGCGTGAAGTTTCAAAAGTGACGTAACGAGCAGATGGCATCCATTTATTAATGATGCAAAAAGACTAAATTTTAAATTTTATTTGTGTTTTAATTTTTGTTAATATTTGTATTAATATTTTTTATATCTAGTGTTTATCTGAATATTATCATTAATATTTATTTTAAAATAGTTTAGATTCTACTTTTTAGTTTTAATTTCTCTTAATCAATTTAGTTTTAGTAAAACGTTAAGTTCGTCGAGTTCATAGACATTTAGTAAAACAAAAACTATATACTACTATTTTTGTACCTTTTTTGTTACTTGCTAAATACAACCAAGATAAGTTCAAACAATCTCCGTTTAAAGGTATGGCAGTTCGTAGTTTAAAAGTTTATTTAAAGATTTTAAGAATACTCAAAATATTACTTTAAGGTAATGATTTAACTAAGTATTAAAAAGCTTTTAATTAAAATATTATAACTAATCGAACTTTATTGTCAAAGTGTAAGATTTATGTAACAGTTTTAAAATATTATTTTCCATGTACTGAGTCTCTACAATTTAAAGCTTGGTATGGTATAAACTCTTTTACTATATTGTAATTCAATTGAAGAATACGAAGTATATTTTAGTACAATATATTTCAGATTTAAAGGTGAAACGGCTAATTTTTAAAAAGTACAATAACAAATTAACATAATAATCGTTATTACTGTCAAGTAGTTTAATTACTGCACAAAAACTATATTGAACCTAATTATTATTATAATTTTTATTTATAAGTCAACGCATCTATATTACTAGCGAAAAAGTGTTACAGTCTAACTCAAGCTATCTGCAAGAAACAGTCAAAGTGACGTAACTTGTGATTCGTTCCACATAAAAATGTTACATTTGAAATAAGTTTTCGCTAAATTGTTTAACTTCAAACGCTGGTTCTTCTTGGATTGTTTATTTGTAAGTCCAAAACCGGACTGATCTGAATTAATGAAATAAGTTCTAACCAAATGTATTAAAAGCTGCTTTATCTTGTTTGTAATATCAGAGATAAATCGCTTACTTGCTTTACGAGTGCTAAACTAGACTTAAAATACATCTTATAAATAAGCTGTGTTATTATATTTTTTTAATAAGCTTTTATTTTCACTATTGTAATTTGCCAAAAACCAAGAATGGAACTTTGTTTTATTGACTTAATAAAAAAATAATTGCAGCTGTTTATGTAGAAAAAAATCTTTTTATAAAAATTTTATAAGATACTGTAAACACTTTAGAATATAAAATAGATGAAATAATACAGTATAAGAATGTACACAAACTTAAATTATAAATTAACATTATTTAAAACATTCTCATAATCTAGCTTTGAAAAATTTCAGTTTGTATGCTTTTATAGACAAAAAACAAGTTTTAGTTATAAATGATGCTAATAGTACTTTTATAAAATATATATCAACCAACTACTTTAATTTTATAAAACCGGATTTAATAGAAAAAGCAAATAAAGTTTAAAGTTTAGAATGTGTAGTTCGTAATTAAAAATTTAAACTACACAGTAATTAAATGAAAACTGACAGAGCATTTTTGTTTTAACTTATTAAAAGTACTACATTTTGAGTAGTTAAAATTCAACTTTGTTAACATTTAAACTTAAAATTAACGGTTTGTTTGTATTACAATAAACCAAAAGCTAGTTTAAACACAAATTAAACTTGACATTTAGATGCACCAAACTTTGTTAATGACGTAATGATCGAGTAGTTGTGAATAATTTATATAAATTTTCTAGTACGCGCGAAGATAAGTTGACAAACTTTTTTACATAAAGTATACTCACCTCAGCAATATTTTCATTGATCTAAGTTGGACTAATTGTATAGATAAAATAAAAACCATTGTAGGTGAATTTTAAATTGTTATTTTTTTTATCACAAAGTGAAAAGAAAATGATTGATTATGTAGCTGTATTAAAAACGTTTAATCTTTGTAAGTAAACTGTAATGTGTAAGTAACTTTCATAAAAAATCATTAAAAGTTTTCTTAGTTTAATGGAAAACGTTTAATGTATCTATTTGTTTTATTCTTTTAAATATTATGCCTTTTATTTTATAGTTAAGTGAATTTATTTCGTCACACTATATTATGTCTTTATTTTGAATTTTAGCACAAACTAGTTCTATAAAATAGTTAAATTTCATCAAGTTGTTTAAATTATCTATCTAAAAAATGACTTACATCGTCAGTAAGTGTTTTTTCAGATAAATAAGGGTGTAATATATCATTAAAATTGTATTAATGTTTTTATATACAAAACAGCTAAAATTATTAAACTAAATTCACTTTTTACGTTTTGTTTAAATAATTTCATAGAAAAATTTTTAACATATAAAACACATTATTTTAACAATTAATTTGTTTTTTATGAAGAATTTTGAATTTGATTTTTTAAAATTATTTTTAAAATAGCATGTATTTTAAGTAAACAAAATATGTAATTCAAAGTATTAAACAAAACAGTTTGCATCTCAGGCACAAAGTAATATTTAATATTTTACTTGAACCATACTGAGCTTAAAACTGACTACTAACTGTTTATTATATGTTTTCATTATTCTGAAAAAACTTTTTATAGCGTCAGTTTTGTTTCTGCAATATTTCTGTAAGAAACATTCTCATTCAAACAAAAAGCTAGTACCTTTTTTTTTTTTATTGTGATTTGTGTTGCGCTATGTTTATAATTTATCTTAATGTAAACCTTTTTTTCTTATGTATTATCAAGGCTAACTTTAAAGTCCTAACCGAACTATATACACAATAAAGCGTTTAGTGAAAATATTTTATTAGTAATCAAAAAAATAAGTAACTATAAACATATATCTAAATTCTGCTAAAAACTTATACAATCTGAAATAATTAAGCTAAAATATAAAAAAAAATAAAATGTAGATTTTATATAGTAATATATTTTGGTAAATTTCTTTCCTACTTTTAATTTTAATACTTTTTAACTATATTCTTTTAACTAATAAGTTTACCATATTTATTTTTGTTCCGAAATGAACTTTTTAAAAGGCACTAAATGTAAATGTTACATAAGTGTTATTCAAAACTCATTATAAAATTATCTAAATAATTATACTGCGTACGTGAAACAGTTTATTTTTAGATAAAATAACAAATTTTACATATTTATTAAACCAAAACTTTGCTTTTCTATTTTAAAGCTTTCAGTATACAATTTTATAAAAGTATTTAAACATTGTTGTGTTAAATAAATAAAAAAATAAGGTAAAGTTATAATTTTAGTTACATCTAATATCAATCTAGATTTCAAATATATTACTTACACGTGAAAATATAACTTATTAAAGTTAACCTAAAAAATTATATTAAACATTAGTACTTTTGTAAATTTTTTAGTCGAAAAGATAAACTTTATTATTTGGAACAAAGTTTGTAAAGAAAGCTTAATAGTTATTTTTTAAATAACAAAAAGTGTAGCTAATTTATCGACTGTTTGGTTTTGTTAAATAATGCAAAAAGAATTATAATCTTCGGCAAGTTGAACTTGCAAATAAGTAGATTAACTTATGTTTTCTACATCTGCTCTAGACACAAGAAGTGACGTAACATTCGAAGCGATTTCAAGTGAATATGTTACATTTAAAATAAGTTCGAACAAAACCGATTGTTCTATAACTTGTTCTTTAGTAATTAAAGGTTTTTTAAAAGTCCTATACCGGACTGTTATTATAGGTTTGTGTATTAAACTAAAAAATGTACAAACATTTAAATGTGATTGAAAAACTATTTTATAGTTTTATGCCAAAACATATTGAAAAAATTTCCAATGTATATTTTTTTTTTAATATTTAAATTTTTAAATAAAAATTAACTTTTAATTATAAACCATTCAATAGGTTAGAAACAGTTTTTATATAATTGTTTGATTTGTTTTAGTAGATGTTGTTCTTTGACTTTTTAATAGAAAATTGTGCAGTCGATTTAGTTATAAATGTTCAATCAATTTTTAGTTGCAAAAAAACAATAGCTGGTTTTTGTACAGGGAAGACTAGATTTGAACTTTACAATAAGTTTTGCTAATATAATAGTTTTGTCGTAATACATTTTTTTGTTCATCTAACATGTGATCTTTAATATGTTTTATACATTCATATAAATAAACTCAACCAAGTATTAAACATTTTAAAATACTGTTTGATAAAAAAATAGTAAAAAGATCAAACAAATTTGTTCAACTTTTAAGTAACTTGAAAAGCAAGTTTATTTTAAGCCTATGGTCGTGCTAAATTTTTATAAAAGAAACATGTTACGGTACAAAAGTAAAAGTAAACCTTTGAAATTTATTTCATATTAGTCAATTTTTTTTTAATAACCTTTTATATAAAACAGACAATTTAATCTAAAGCGTTTTTTTTTTACAAATAAACGTTCCATTTTTTTTGCTTAAACATCAATATCTATCAGGACGTATTAAAAAAAAAAACTATTTTCGAATAAGAATCTATCTAGATTGTGTCAAAACTTCTTACAACACTTATGAGACAAATAAGACACAGTTTTACGTTTTACCGTATCAAAAATAGTGAACATCTTTTTAAGTGTTTATAAAAGTTTAAGTGTTTTTTTAAGATTAATTTCTACGTACTATTTTTAAAAGTTTTTCTTGATTATAACTTTAATATAACATTAATTTCGTTGAGCTAGTATATGATAAGAATAGAATACTTTTAAAGAATATTTAGGTTAGTTTTATATTTAATAAACTGCTAATACGGTCAAAATAAGGTTAAAAACAAGTAAAAGTATAACTACTTGTTTTTTAAAAATATAATTCAAGTTTGCGAATACCAAATCAAGTGCTTAAATTAAAAAGTTAACCTCGAAAGATAATAATTTGTTTCAGTAGTTTACGCTTCAACTTATTCAAAAACATCTGCATGTCAGTATTTGCTTAAAGCATAAAACATCTGCAAGAAACACTCAAAGTGACGTAACTTGCGATGAGTTCGATGTAAATACGTCACAATTTAAATAAGTTCGATCTAAATCGTTTGGTGTTACGCTCTTTATTTTGTTTGGGTAGATATTTCAAAGTCCAAAACCAGACTGTAAGAATAACTTCGATAATCATTTAAAATTATTTCATTCAAAATAAAAATTTGTTTTACATTAACTAGCGTAATATGTAACTTATTTGACTCAGTAAGTAAGAAAAATTTCTCTACTTATGTAGCGAAAAATATTAGTAGGAAAAATATGTTTTTTAATACGTAAAATATCTAAAACATAATTGTAAAAGAATATAAATAAACGTAGTTGGTATAAAAATTTTAATGAACTATCTAGTAATCAGGCTTTGAAATGTTTTTGTATGTATATTTATTTTGTAAAAAATTTAAAACTTCACTAAAATTATCTAAAAATAACTATGACAACTAAAGAACTTTTAAATATATGTTAGTGAATAAACTTGTTTAAATACATTAAACAAAAATTAGATAAATCTAGATTTGTTGATTAAGCCTAATAATGTTTTAAATTGATAATATTAAGTTGATCTAAGATAAAAATTTTACTTATATGTTTATTCATAAATGTACTATAAAGAAACATCTTTTTAAGTGTTTATCAAAAATATATTTTTTCTTATATGATTAATTTTTAGTTATTTGCTTTTAAACATTATTAAGCGTTAACGTCTTAATATAACCGAACTTTGTGTTTTATTCGTTTTTAGTTTTTTTGAAAACACTAAATAAAATATTGATAGGATAAAAACGTATACGCGAAATTACAATGCAAAATTGGTAAGTTTTCACATAGAAACTCGAGCAGTAAATATTTATCGGTTTCGTATATATATATGATTTATTGTTATACTTTTAAATTTTATAGTCCTAAACTGGATAAAAAAAATTTCGATGCAATGAATTCAAATAACAGTTGTATAAAATGTAATGTATAAAAGTAGGCTAAATTTCGAAATAAATATCTAAAACTGTTTTAAATTTTAAACTTTAATCTAAATATATTTAAGAAATTTCATTTTTTGACTATCAATTAAAGTTTTTATTTTGCTTGATGTGTTTTTAAGTTTGTTCAAATTAAAATATAATAAATACTAAAAGATTAAAATTAATAACAGTGTTTTACTATTTCTTCAGTTATTCAAAATATTTATTTTTGTTAGTAAAAAACTTAGTTTTTTTTTGTAATACAAAAGTACTACCTCTAAATAAACAATTAATGCTGTTTAAACCTTATGAAATATATACTTTTATTTAAATGTTTTATTACTAATCATTATTTTCCAATACTTTTAATATTTTGATGATTTTTAACTTGATTTTTTTGTGTTTTACACTACAAATGCTGATGTATAACTTTTTATAAAGGTTTAAGGTTTCGTTTTTTGATTGATTTTTTTTATTTTAGCAAAAAAA